>NC_055970.1:20469765-20474765 GCF_018492685.1 Alosa sapidissima | reverse complement strand
TGTCTGTCTGTCTGTGGCACGCATATCTTATATATCCACCTTTCTTATGCAGCCCTTGCCACTTAATCTACTAAACCCCTCTTCTACTACACTTTTTACCCCCCCCCCCCCCCCATAAATGCACAAACAGGCTGACACCAGACATAACTATACAGTACCTATATGCACAGTAACTATATGCATGTGACGATAAACTTCCTTGTATCCTTGTATCCTTTTATCTCGCTGACCGTTTGTCAGACTGATTTCAAACTTGGCAGGTGTCTTGCTATTGGCATGAGTAAGTGCAGTGCCAAATTTGATGTTGTTTGAATAAGAAATGCAAAAGATATTGTTAAATATATCGGTAAAAGAAGCACATTGGCTTTCGCCGCTAGCCACTCCCCCTCCCACACAGCACTGTACTGTAAGCTACCAGTGAGGATAGAAGCAGGGCTTTGGCAGAGCTGGATCAGTGTAGGTTACACGGGTAAAAACTTAACATGTCTGACCTCAACAGTAAAGTGAACTCCGCGGATTTTGCAACAACACGCCAAGACACACAGGTATGCAGTGGCTCTTCAAAATGACGTATAAAATGATGTGCAATAAACGGACACTTCGAAATAGCCCAGGCTACTTTGGACTGTCTTTAGACTTTGAATAAGCAAACAACAGTTCCAACTGCAAGGTCCTAAATTAAAACGAGCGATGATGGTCCCGAATTAAAGAACGTCTCAGAATGGCACACATGCAAAGCATAACCAGCGACAAGCAACGAGTGGCAGACAGAGTGTGATGTCACTTATAGGCCACCAGACTGTTTTTGAGTCACACCGCTGCAAATTTCATATGATGCATCATTCCACAAAATGGTTTGTTTTCTCTATCATCAAGTTATTCAATAGGCTAAGCATATAGCCTTGACTCAAAACAACTGTTAGGATTATGTAATTTTGATTTGTAAAAAATGTCACATGTAGCCATGCTTAAATTCTGCTCACTTCACATGTATTATATTATTATATTATCTGTAGGCCTATTCATTATTGAATGCTTACCTGGAATTATGTTTTTCCCTATTCTATTTTTCAAGCAGGCCTACCTGCAGGCATGTAATTGGGCTACAGGAATAGCATGTTTGAACGGGCACTGCACTAGTTTCTATTGAAATCAAATTGAGTCGTTAAATAGGTTGTAGAGAGAGGGGGGGGGGGTGGAGATGAAGAGAGAGAGGGAGAGGGAGAGAGAGAGGGAGAGAGAGAAAGAGAGAGAGGGAGAGAGAGAGAGAGAGAGAGAGAGAGAGGAGAGAGAGAGAGAGAGAGAGAGAGAGAGAGAGGACCAGCCCCTTCGGTTAGCCTTTAGTTTTGTGGTTCACTCTCCCTTTTGACCCAGACTGACATTAACAAGCTGTACACAATTACTGCCCTTACTCCTGGCCTTAGGCTACCACTCACACTCACTTTACACATGTGTCTCTGTGTGTGTGTTATGTGGTTGCATGCTTGACACACACAGACACACACATGTGGTGAGTGTGAGTGGTAGCGCACACACGCACACGCACACGTGCGCCCGCGCACACACACACACACACACACACGCGCGCGCGTGCGCGCGCCCGCGCCCGCACACACACACACACACACACACACACACACACACACACACTAATGTAATCTTTCTGTCACTTTCTTTCTTTCTCTCTCATGAACACACATACACACACAGATTGTAAAACACCCCCGTGTACACACACTTTCTCTGTCACACATGCAGAAGTGAAAGG
Organism: Alosa sapidissima; assembly: GCF_018492685.1. Taxonomy (NCBI): domain Eukaryota; kingdom Metazoa; phylum Chordata; class Actinopteri; order Clupeiformes; family Clupeidae; genus Alosa; species Alosa sapidissima. The sequence goes on along the minus strand of NC_055970.1, from coordinate 20,472,997 downwards.
TCAGTAGTTCCAAGGCTTTTGTTGGAAAACACTTAGTATCCATTTCCAGATTGTTGACAGCCACATCAGCACATGTGTGAGCCGTTCCGCTGACAAGAAACGCAAACACTACCTGCCTCTCTGTGTACTCAGGTCAGTGGAAGCTACCACAGACAGGTTAACCCTAATTCGTCAGGGCCTGCCGCCAGCTGACCCAGAATCAGTAGGGGTCTTATGAGGAGAGTTGACAGTGGAGGGGAGAGTGATGCAGGGGAGGGGAATGTGTCTGACTTTCTCCTGAAAATACTGTTCAGAGGACAGAGAGAGAGAGAGAGAGAGAAGAGAGAGAGAGAGAACATTAAAGAAAGAGAGAGAACATTAAAGAGAGAGCTCAATGGATCTTTCGAAGATCAGTCAACGCAGAGAGTCATCTATGCAGCCTGATTCCCAGTGCCTGTGTATGACATAAGTGTTTGTATAACGAGTTAAAAGACATGTGGCTGACGATACTGATGATAGTGAATGAGCATCCATAAAATAAGGAAGATAACGCACTGCCCGTAACCCTCCATAAATAACCAGTATAGGCATCTGCACCATCCTGTGTAAAACCGAGATGCAGATACCAACAGCATAAAGCACAGGAAACAGACACAGGATATCACAGTGCTATCAAAGATAGGCTATATTTTTAGAAAACATGGCAATCTGTTTTACTGTTTCCTGTCAGGACATGGGGAAGATTTGTTTGTACTATTTTTACTGCAATGTACATTTCCAGTTGTCTAAAGTATGTTGCTCTTTAGTGCATGTTCTTCCTTCCAATGCCTCTTCAGAGCAGTGGGGTCTCAACCAAGGATCTCCTCCCTGGGCATGTAGTCTCGTCTCGTCTGTGGACATCTTTCTTCATAGCAAGACATTTCACACTCTCCATTCTAAAAATGCTCAGTGCTCATGTGCTTGATCTGCACAGTTAATCCATTTTTTTTCACTGATTCCAGTTCAAATGTGCCAAGGCTTTTGTGCCATATCATCTATAATCTTTTTTTTTTGCTGAGGGGTCTAAGCTTTGCAGTGACCTGGCATTGGAAGAACATCAGTGTAGTGGTTTTCAGCTGTAGCAGTGTAACATGTGACCAGTGGTTCCAAATCCACGCTCTTTCGAATTGCATGTAAGGAATCTGTCTAGTGGGTTAGATGGGAAGCACATCTATTTACTCCTTGAATGCCCCAGGAGCCTAACTGTCTGACCATCATAACTTTATTCTAGATTGAGTTTCAGGTAAAAGGCCAATTATATATTGAGTCCAATACTCATGCCATTGTGCATGAGTGTAGTGGACACAATATTTGACATTTGATTTGTCTTTGTTATAAAGCATTTCTGTGTGCCAGAAAGCATTAGAGAATGTTTTAAAACCTCAGTTGTATTGTTAACTCAAATAGTGGATAATTGCAAAAACTTATTTTATTTCTTAACTGTGACATCTCCTTAGCCTAAAATGACTGGCTGGGTTGGAAATGAGGGTCATTTCGGCTTCACCCCTCCCTCCTCTCTGCAGTGCCTTCCCTTCTTCCCTCCCTCCCTCCACAAGCCCATAATGGACAGATTAAACCAGCGAGTCATCTGTGTCCAATCACCACAGTCTCCTCACAGCGTCAGACATTATTATCCATTTAATTAGAGAGAGAGAGAGAGAGAGAGAGAGAGAGAGAGAGAGAGAGGGAGAGAGAGAGAGAGAGAGAGAGAGAGAGAGGAGAGAGAGAGAGAGAGAGAGAGAGAGAGAGAGAGAGAAAGTTGATGGACAGAGAGAGTGACCGAGACACAAAGAGAGAGGTACAGGAAAGAGAGAATGAGAGAGAGGAAGGCAGACAGGGAGAAGAGAGAGAAAGGGATGAGGGGAAAGAGTGTGAGAAAAGCAGAGGAAATGAAAAGAAGAGGTCAAAGGAGAGGAGTGATTTAAGGGTGCTGTGTGGGTTTCTGGAGCTGAATGAAAGCACCTTGTCGTCCTGTGGGGAAGCGCTTGAAGGAGACTCGCCATGCTAAATGGCCCGTGACAAGAACATGTGATGTACTGGGGCTCAGCACGTCATGTTTCATCTACCTTTTCCTTCTGTTCCACACAGCTTTCTCTTTCTTTCTTTCTTTCTTTCTTTCTTTCTTTCTTTCTTTTTCTGTCTGTCTCTTTCTTTTTCTCTTTCCCCTTTCTCACCCTTTACGTGTATTTGTGTGTGAGAATGTGTGTGTATGTGAGTGAGTGTGTATGTGAGTGAGTGTGTGGATGAGTGAGTGTGTGTGTGTGTGTGTGTGTGTATGTGTATGTGTGTGTGTGTGTGTGTGTGTGTGTGTGTGTGTGTGTGTGTGTATGTGTGTGTGTATGTGTGTGTGTGTGTGTGTTTTGGAGAGTGTGAGAGAGAGGGTGTATGCCCTGTTCTGTCTGGTAGTGTTTGAGCTTGCGTGATGCTTTCTGTCTTCCAGATGACAATTTCCTCTCTGTAGTTCTGTAATCCTGTGCCTAATGCCTGGAACATGTGCTCTCTGCAGTGAGTGATGTCCACACCATTGCCGTCTCCTCTCCAGAACAGCGCTGGGAAACACGGAGAGGGGGAAGAGAAGGGGGAGAAGAAAGAGAAAGGGAGAGTAAAATAGAAAGAAAGAATGAGAAAAACATGCTTGTTTGTTTTTGTAGTTCTTCATTGCGTGAGAGTTTACATATGTTCAGGCAAAGATGTATTGCTATACATTGCTGTACATACTGTTTCAATGAATATTAAATTGAATTTCCTCCTGAGAGAGAGAGAGAGACAGGTGAAGGCTGAGAACTCCCCCTGCTGGTAGAGCAGGTGAAGGACAGAGACTTCAAAAGAGATAGTGAGGTTGGCTGTGGTTTGGAAATGTGCTATAAGGAGTCCCCCAAAGATGTAGACAGACACAAAATTATGTTCCTGTTAAAAAGATCCCTGTTGACAATGACACATAACACATATCATTAACACATATGTGATGATGGAATACTGAGTGACTAAATGCAGCAGTAAGGTTTTGGATGTTATAGTGTGTACACTAACTACCCTGTTCTGTTCCTTTCCAACTATATCCTCCAAAAGTCTTACCATGTTTTACACATGTCGGCAGACCTGTGGAAACAGCATGCATTTTCCATCAGCAACCTTCCTATAATCCTCAACTCTGACTCTCTTCCAGGAGGAAATGCTGTGAGGGCTTTCGTTTCGTCATGGGCCAGTGCATACC
>NC_055970.1:20459765-20464765 GCF_018492685.1 Alosa sapidissima | reverse complement strand
ATTCAAGTCAATGGAGCGTTGTACTGCATTGTGAAGAGCCGTATAATAAATAATATGTATATGGGTAGCATAATACATTCATGTCACTTGTCTGTTATTGCTCAAATCTAACCTGTGGACCTGTGGACAGGCCCTGTCTCCTGGCCTTGCCAACAGCAGCGATAAGCCCTCTGTGGGACGGCCAGGTAAAGGGCAGGACCTCCACCCATTAGCTGGCCTGCCTGGATCACCTGGGCCGCCCGGCCTGCCAGGTAAGCTGCCTAGATTCATTTTGACTATTCATTCAACAGAGTATTGTAAATATAAAACAAATGAAAATACCAGAACGATGGCACCTTCACCTAGAGCCTTATAGATGGGCTCCATAGGGCTATACCTTCACCTGACACTTTCTGTAGCTCTGTGACTAGTGACTATTTTCCTCCATTTAAATAGGCTGAATGACTGAATACAAGATCAAATACATGTGTAATACTAATTCAAATGAAACAGTTAGTTTTTAAAGCAACACCAAAGAACTTTTCCTCTGTCGCACGCACGCTATTTGTTTATCCAGCAACGGCTTTGCAAATAACGATGTCCATAGACAAGGTAGAATATGTTGCTTGATTTTATGAAATTACGATCTATTGCGACATCATTCAAGTCAAATTTGTAGTTTCTTATGTCTCATTCCATCGAACTACAGATCCGCTACCTGATCTGGCAAACTTACATAGTGCGGTTATAGCCGAAAGAGGGCCGCGAAGCGAAAGCAGAAGTGCCGTTCACCCTGTTACGAGTTGATGAACCACGGAAACAATTTTGGAAACATTATTTTAAGGTACAAAAAACTCTTTGGTGTTGCTTTAAACATCACTACAATCCCAAAAGTTACCATCTTTATCTCCTTCATCTTTTTTAGGGGTATACAGTATCTGTTCAGGCCATTTTAAAATATCTACATAAAATAAACAACACATGTTTTCAAACTTGTTTTGCTTTACTCTGTTACATACCAAAGGCATGTAGCTACACGTGAAAAGTTGCTTGTATTGCTTGAATTTCATTATTATTAAGGAAGAAATTAAGCATTATTTCAATAATCTCTAAGGGTACCAACAAAATCAGCCATGACTGTGAAGGTAGCCTCTAGAATGCTGTGATGTAGTACAGTATACACAGCCATTCCATTGTTTATTTTATGCTTTGAGTTTCATAGTATTTACAGTGCATTTGAACTCACTTTACATTATACATATATACATGTTTGCATAATATCTAATTCAAAACATACATTCTCAAAATATTATCTTTTTATATTTAAATGACAGTAAGCAGTATTACTGGCCTCTTTCACGACCCCCTCTTGTGTCCTCTCCACCCCTCCCAGGGCACCCAGGAGAGCCGGGGGAGAAAGGTGAGCCAGGGTCCAGGGGTCCGCCTGGTCCACCAGGGCCTCGGGGAGACATGGGGCCCATGAGCCCGCAGCCCGACCTGGAGCATGTGAAGCGAGGCCGCCGGGGGCCAGTGGTGAGTGCAGCGGGCAGCGCCAGGGTCCTGATGCTGGCTGTAGGGTTAAAGGAGAACTCCGGCCACACTCTGCGGGGGCATCTTTAAAATCATGCACCATTTTTTTTCGTTTTTTTTCCCTTCATATCGACTGTACTTGGTGACCTTGAGAAACAGAGATCTATGTGAAAAATCGCTGGAGTTTTCCTTTAACATGCCATACTGGGCCGTCTGCTCAGGGGTGGGTGAAGCGGTCCAGGGGATGGGGGAATGTGGGCCAGACCTGGCACTGAGGTGGACCAGATCTGCGAGATGTTGTGAAATGCAGGTCTGAAGAAAACCAGATTAATTTCAGGCACAGCTTTTGTATTGGGTTTGGGGGGGGGGGGGGGGGGGGGGGTCACATTTACATAAATTCTTTCAGAAAACAATTTCATGAAAAGCAACTGACAGAACAAACAAGTCCAAACTGTTTGCCAGTGCGTCTGTTCCTTCTGGGAAGTGATTACACAATCTCAACATTCATGTCTCTTGAGGGAAGTTACAGGGATGTAAATTAGCCTTTTACATATGGGAATGTGTGTGAAATGGAGATCAGAAGGTGTGTGTTGTAATTGTGAGAATTGTACTCACTCCAGTTCTGTCTTTACAGGGGCCTCCTGGAGCGCCAGGGAGAGATGGACTAAAGGTTAGCACATGATGACGAGAGTATGTGTGTGTGCATTAGTGTGTGTGTGTGCATTAGTGTGTGTGTGTGCATTAGTGTGTGTGTGTCTGTATGTCTGTGCATGCTTTTGTGTGTTTGTGAGTGTGTGTGCATCAGGTTGTAAAATTGGGTAAGGGTGTGTGCATGAGTTTGTGTGTGTGTGTGTGTGTTAGCATGTGTGTGTTTGTGTGGGTGAGTGCATGAGTTTGTGTGTGTGTGTGTGTGTGTGTGCGTGTGTGTGTCTGTGTGCGTGTGTGTGTGTGTGCGTGTGAGTGTGTGTTAGCATGTGTGTGTTTGTGTGGGTGAGGGTGTGTGCATGAGTTTGTGTGTGTTCGCATGTGAGTGTGTGTCAGCATGTGTGTGTTTGTGTGGGTGAGGGTGTGTGCCTGAGTTTGTGTGTGTGTGTGTGTGTGTGTGTGGGGGGGGGGGGGGGGGGGGGGGTTTGGGTGTTAGTGCAAAATGTTTGCATTCTGCAACATCCGTTTAGTCAGTAAGTTCACACCCGTAAACTCATTGTTTTAGCTGCAGCAATAAAGCCATGCCATAAAAGTGAAAAATTCACCACACCCACAGCCGCAACACCATCTGAAGCACAGGCCGAGAAACCCCTTCAAATCCTCATTATAGGCCACAACTCTGGTGTGATCTCAGTGTGATGTGCTATTGGTATTTGTAATAATTATGGAATTGAATGGGAATTCACGCCTAGTCTCTCCTTCCCTAGGGAGACCGTGGTTCGCCTGGCTCAAGAGGACCACCGGTAAGTTACACTGACTTGCTTGTCAGAAGAATCAATCCGTGTGAATGTCCTTCATCTGAATGCCTTTGTTTTCTTTCAATCTCCAGGGACCACCAGGATCCTTTGACTTCTTGCTTCTGATGATGGCAGACATCCGCAACGACATCATCGAACTGCAGGAGCAAGTCTTTGGGAAGAGGCGGGACCTATCGCTGGACAGCCCGCCCCATTCCAGTGGAGAGGCGGGGATTGGAGACTGGGGCTCAGGACAAGGAGAGCTCATATTTAACACCTGACCACCGGCTCGCCGCTTGCCTATTGGACAGCGACCCTGCCACTCAAAAAAGTCAGAGGGAACTGACTGACTGACTTGAGTTCTGCGCTCCTGCAACGCTTTGCCTTTAGACCCACAATGCCAATGGTTTCAGTGCCCTCAGGGCTGCGGAAGAGGCTCTGTAATGGACTCCAGACGGATAGACTGAGAGATGGAGAGGGAAAGAGAGGGAAAGAGGGATGGAGGGAGGGAGGGAGGGATACAGGCCTAAAAAGATGGGTGAAAATGAGATGTGTATGCTGCTGCTACTCTTTGCTGCCTCTGTTTCTGCCCTCTGTCTGATAACCCCTGTGAGAGTGTATGGGGTGAGCAGGAGGCTGTGTGTGTTGGACCTGTGTGACTGTCCTCTGTGTCTAAACGACTTGGTTCTCCTGTTTGAGATTTCCATGAGTCAATCAACACGGTCCTCTTTAAATCACCTGTGAGGAAATGCAAATATTACAAAAAAACGATAGCCAGATTTGTATCGGAAGGGAAAGTGCACAAAAATGTTTTTCATGAAAAAAAAGATAGTGGTCATATCTTGCATTGTACTGTTTTGCATAGATTACTGACGTTTGTGTGTGTGTGTATGTGTGTGTGATTTGTGTGTGTGTGTGTGTGTGTGTGCGTGTGTGTGTGTGCGTGTGTGTTATAGACTTTTATCATCCACCCATGTCCCATACAGATCCATTCACAGATTAGCCTATATATGAAGCATTGACAGTATCCTTCAGTTAAACAAATGCAGCACAAACACAATTTAATTTAGTCCGACAAACATTAGGCTGTATGGTAGCATACAGGTGGCAGAGGTAGCTTATCCATGGCCTGTAAATAGCTCTGAATTAAGAAATAAAACAATGAAGAAACGTCCTTCTTACAGAAAGCACAACAAACCTTTTTTTGAATTGCTCTGTCCTCAGAGGTAGCTTATCGACGTCCTGTAAATAGCTTTGAATTAAGAAATGAAACAAACTTATTACAGAAAGCACAACAAACCTTTTTTTGAATTGCTCTGTCCTCAGAGGTAGCTTATCGACGTCCTGTAAATAGCTTTGAATTAAGAAATGAAACAAACTTATTACAGAAAGCACAACAAACCTTATTTTGAATTATTCTGTCCTCAGCTTTTCCTGCACTGTCTGTGTCCATCCCTCACCAGCCGTGGCAAAACGCAAACGTCAATTTTTTTATCGCGTTTAGAAGCAGCCAGTGATGATTTAGAAAGTAGTGAGGGCATTTTACGTTGATTGAAGCCTTTAGGTGATATTTGACTAATATGTTTAAATATTTTTATTTTATTTTTACTGACTCACCCACAAATTACCCAAATATCATTAAAATTATTTTTGTCTGATTTGTATCCCCGCGGGGATCCACTTATTTTGCATATGCCCGTGAATCACAGATACAGACTAGCTGTATATTCCATATTTAGAAATCTTGGCTGATTTTTATGTACCCCAGCCCTAGCAAGTAGTGTTCCACCTGCACCCTTCTTCCCCACTAGAGGTCGTAGTATCCCACCTAAATCTCCCTTGCTGACAGCTACTCGTTCACCCGTAGCACTAGGTAATTGCAATAATCTGGATTCTGGGCAATTCCCTATTTCACCCTCCATCACACACACAAAAACATCACACCCCACATTCCTGGCAATGGAAGCCAGGGTGGTGGGATGAGACACTGCTTGCCATGAGTGGTACGTAAATCACACGCTCGGATTGCTCCTCTGGAGGGAATTCTGG
>NC_055970.1:20382265-20457265 GCF_018492685.1 Alosa sapidissima | reverse complement strand
GGCCCTCTCTCTCGCACGTTCCTTCCATCTTCCTCATGCCATGTACGAGCGGTCTACTCGTCTCCCATGACGTACTGCGTGTCCATGAAGGGGAAAGCCTGTTTGTGTTCCTGTTCACCAATTTATTCAACCTTTCGACGTCTTCTTCTAAATCTACTAATGCCTGGGTCAGATACGTTTTCGTTGAGCTGGTTGATTCAGTTAAATTCTCCATGTTTTCAAGAGGATAAAACCTATCTGGCATTTGATGAGAAGTTAAGAACCAGAACTGCAATTCGTTATAATCCTCTTACAATGCATGCTATACTGAAAGGACTTACTGAAATGTCACTGATATTTATTGCATTCACTTGAATACACCACTCGTGCATCTCTAACGTTAAACTGTTGTCAAACAGCCTTTTTTCATAGATACTTTATGGTACTGGAGCCAATTTGGTTTTAGAGCTATTATTTATCATATTTATGTCTATATTATATTTATCAAATGATTATTATATATTATTATGTATACTATGTTTATCATTTTCCCACAAAGGCATGGGACCACATTTACTGAAGGAACATTTTCACTGAAATGTAATACTTCGTAGGAGCTTCTTAGCACAAACTAACCCTGCAGAGTGACAAACATTTTTTCTTTTTTCACTGGATTGGCATGTGGATACGGTACAACCATAAGGGAGAACTTAAAGAGGAGCCCATGAGGGCTATTTTTGAGGACTTCACAAAGAGGGGGACGGGAGCGGACAGAGGGTGCTGGTGAGGATTACCTCGGCCCTTTCATCCACTGGCAGATCAAAGGCCCGCGGCCACCTGTGCATAGGGGACAGCAGCAAATACAGGGGAACAGGAAGCCAGGCAAAGCCTGCGCAGATGAAAAGATTTGTGTCTCCTTTTACACAGACAGACAGACATAACCACATATACACGCAGACCCTTACAGACACACACACACACACACACACACACACACACACACACACACACACACACACACACACACACACACACACACACACACACACACACAACAATCTTCCACATGCAAAACCCAATTATGTATCAGGGGAAAAACAACGTGGGACAGATAACAAATGTTCCTTCACACTCAGTCTTCCATAACGATAAGGTCCCAGGTGTTCAGTATTCCTACCCCACTGTATTTTGAGATGCTTGGTTTCAAAGTGCCTGTGTGATGGTTTGGGTTCAGCGTGATAACAACCACTTGTGGATGATGTTAAATGGCTTTCCCTAGGTTGAACAGTACAGGGCGGAATAATGGGACATCAATGAGGCAATGGTTAAGTCCTCCCTCAATCTTACCCTTCTTGAACACAGTAATCCTTCAATTTCAATTCTCACTGGAGCTGTGGAAGGTCATCATTAATGTTACTAGGTCACCAGGGAGAGATTAAAGATTGAACTATATCATTTTGCTCCCATGCCCACACAACAATCCCATGAAACATTAAAACAGGGATACATAAATTCCTTTCATTGTCAATGGGAGTAACATATTCTATATTCACATTGACACACACATAGGTTACTAACCATACATAAATAAATGAAGGGTATGGTTCCAAAAACACTATATCTCCATTTTTAAAAACATTAAAAAGTGATGTTATTTAATTGTGTATTTCAGGTAATATCAATCAAAATGCAGTTGTGTTGTTTTGATTGTAAAAAAATGTAAAAAAAATATTTATGATTATTTCATTAAATTGGTGGATATAGTGTTTTTTCTTCATATGTATCAGATTGTACATGCATGTACACACGCACACACACACACACACACACACACACACACACGCACACACACACACACGTATGCATCCATGCGCACACACACATACAAACACACACACAGTGTTGTAGCCCTGAACACTGGGGCATAGAGGCACAGGAAGGCCTTGAGTAAATATTTAGGTGTATCCAGGGCCTGGCAGCCATTGGGGTAAGTCACAGGTGTCCATCATGGCTTGAGTATGCACCTGCATGCGTGCAGCGAGGGCAAAGAAGAGCGAATATGCACATAGAAATGTTTTTTCTATCTCTCTTTCACACTCACACACATACACACACACACACACACACACACACACACACACACACACTTGTACACACAGATCTCTGCACGGAATACAGGCATGCCACTGAACACCTGACAGGTACAGGCGTGGTCTTGCAAGGAGACACGCAATCTTGACACGCTAACTCATTCTTAAATCTCAGCTCAGTGCCTGGGGCTCAGCACCCTCTCTGGGTTTCACACGTTAACTTACATACTCATAGAGACACACACACACACACACACACACACACACACACACACACACACACACACACACACACACACACACACACACACCACCACCTGCAGTCTACCAAACATATCCTCACACACTCTACTGCAGAATTAGATCAGAGACATCTCTGTCTGCATAGAGCCACAAGCCCACCCAGGACCAACCCACACATTCAGTCTGGTATCAGTTACCTGCTCCACCTGTCAAGGTGCATGCATTCACATTTCATGATTTGTGCACAACGGGTCATCTTCGTGGATCATGTTAGCCAAGGTGATTATAGACAACAAACACATTTCCTTATTTGTAAACAAGCTGCAGCAGCATAGACTGCATGCAAACCATTATGATATTTATCATAAGCAAGAGGCAAAGAAACTTGAGATGTGAAATAATTGCAACCATATTCCAACCCTGGCATTGTTCTCATAGACACACATTAGACTCAAACATAACCACATAGGATCACATAGTTCCTACTTGAAACATGCCCAAAAATAACATGCAAAGTCGCTTCTGGCACCAAACCCCGACACAAAAAACGCTAGGCTATCAGTCAACACGAACCACAAATGCTTGCAAGAAAATGTATGTCATTTATGTTTTTAATCAGATTGTGAATGATGTAAACCACCAGTAGCTGTACAACAATCAAGATTGCTTTTGCTGACGCACGTCAAGGGATTATCCAAATAAGAGTCAGGTTTCATGCCTTACTGGACTATGGGAGTCTTTGATCATGCCAGAGGATACATCTGTCTTGTTATGATGTTGATTTCATGAGGCAATCTGTCGCCATTATACTTTACATAAATAAACCGCACACATAAAGATAGTTTATACGGCTCCGAAGCAGCTACGTCTACAACAAATCAGGGAAAACTGATACTGTTATACTCACACTCTGACTGACGCTTTTGGTCATTATCTGATAGACACATACACACACACACAAACAGACACACAAACAGACACACACACACACACACACACACACACACACACACACACACACACACACACTGTGCGTAAAACTATGCAAAAGAGTTTGCGTTAAATGCCCTGCTAATGTTTCGTAGTGACTGGCTGGCTGAATAAATCTGTTGCATTGTGTAAACTTTCTTAGCCCGCGGCATTTTGGTCTCCACACCTCCGCTTCCTCTGTCATTTACAACCCATTCGCATGCATGGCACTGAGAGGGGGAAAGAGAACCTGTCAGACGGGTCAGAGGAGCAGTCGAGCCCCATCTCCCTCCGTGGGGGTAAAGTGTGTCGCCTGCAGGCACAAGACTGCCTGGCTTGCGTGAGGACAACTGCTTTATCTTCTCATTTGTACTGACCCTTCCACCTGGCCTTTGACAGTCGGCATTTTTATGGCTCTTTTTTTCTCTCCACTTTTTCCTTTTTTTCCCCCCATGTAAACTCTATCTCCGTTCCCTAGAGAAGGATATTGATCTTATCAGACGAGAGATGGGATCGTTTTTGTCTGGAACTTTGTGTTATTGCAGCACATTTCCATATCAGGAAAACTGTCGTGTAGGACTACAGGCTATTCTACAACTGAAAACACAGATTTGCAGTGCTATCTACACTTCCTAAATCCACAATAAATGTAGCATGCCTATACACTATGGAGAAAGCAATTTAAACCAGACAACCATTGTACTATTTTCTGCATGCAAGATAAGCTCAATACAGAGAAACCTGAGCTGAAGTGTGAGTGTGAAACTGACCTCCATTTCTTGTAAGATTGATGATGATATAAGGACTCATATGGGTGATGATGACATGAGGAGTTTACGGATTCTGTATAACGGTTTTTTACTAAGTATCCTTTTACATCTTTGGCAGTCACCAGTGTCGAAGCAGGCCACGCAGTGGCCAAGCAGTGGCATTCCCCGTGCTCACCTGTGGCTGTGCATTGGCAGGTAATCACCTGTACGATCTCACCCACTGAAATTGTGAAACATCTGACATATTTGCACCAAGCCACAAATAGTATGTGGGAATGTTTTTTAGCCTGACATCCAGCCCTATCTCGGCAAGACCAGACACATTGGAAAAGTGCGTGGAGGAAGCCATCTCTCCAGGCTGGCACACTGCCCGACTCCTGCATGCTTGTCCTCTCATTCCCTCAATCCGACCTAATTTATGTAAACACCCAGCCCAACAGCTCAGCAGCCTGCCAATGCTGTGTAATCAAAAGCTACATCAGCACGGAGAGGTGGAGGAGCGGGGTGGGGGGGGGGGGGGGGGGGGTAGGGGGCAGGTGAGGTCGGGAGAGCGAGAGAGAGAGAAAGGCCTTGTCATTATAGTGATCTCAAGAAATGTGGTTACAGCCATGGTGGCATTATATTTTATATGAAAGATGACTGACAGGCTGCCATTCCTTCATTTCTGTGGGCAGCAGTGATATAAATCTACTTCTGCTCAAAAACATATAAAAGTGACCACTGACACTTTCCTTCATGGTGCTTAGCTGATGGCACAATTCTAAAAAAAATCATGACCAGGAGCTCAGCTGTGCTGCAAAGGTCTATAGATTGTCTAATTGTCTGGATGATTTGTGCATGATTGCAATTAGCCTATGGCCAACAAACATCTTGCCACTACAAGAGCTGATGCTAACGAGCTGTGGTTAAGCTTAGCCGCTTGGTTACTGTCCTGATGGCATTGCCGTTTGTTGGTTGTCTTTGGCCATCATATCTCTTGTGTGAAAGTGACCACAGCCGCCGAAGCATGGCGATTCAGTTTAGCAGAGGTATTAAGAAAAAAAAAACACGTATATCTAAATCCAAATGCCTCTGTCCCGACCCATCTGTGGTGGTTTGTGTAATTGAATTACTGTCGAGTGCTGGGCGGTTGGCATCCAGAGAGTTTGGGTTCCACCGTAACCCCTAAGCCTACACTGGCATTAAGGCCGGCCAGAGATTCTGTCCCAGTCAAATAGAAAATGAAATCTCAACCACAGTGTAACTCAACCACAGTGCTGGGCAGTTGGCATCCAGAGAGATTGGGTTCTACCAAAACTCCCGTGCTTACACTGGTATAAGGGCCTGCCAGAGATTCTGTATCAGTCAAATAGAAAATGAAATCTCAACCACTGTGTAACTCTCAAATACCGTAACTGTGTGACATGTTCTAGGGCCCCTTCCAGCAATACGCCCCCCCCTCCCCCCACACACACACACGCACGCAGACACCACACTTTGATTCACCCCTGACACACACACACACACACACACACACACACACACACACACATAGAGACAGAGGCACACGCACGCGCACACACACACACGCACGCGGACACACACACACACACACACACACAGACACATAGACAGACAGACACACACAGAGTCAGAGACAGACAGACAGACAGACAGACAGACAGACAGACACACACACACACACACACACAGACACACAGACAGACAGACACACAGAGTCAGAGACAGACAGACAAACAGACACACACAGACACACAGACAGACAGACACACACACAGACACAGACAGACACACACACACACACACACACACAGACACACAGACAGACAGACACACACACAGACACAGACAGACACACACACACACACACACACACAGACACACAGACAGACAGACACACACACACAGACACCCCACTTTGCTTCACCCCTGACACACACACACACACACACACACACACACACACACACACACACACACACACACACACACACACACACAGAGAGAGAGAGAGAGAGAGAGAGAGAGAGAGAGAGAGAGAGAGAGAGAGAGAGGAGAGAGAGAGAGAGAGAGAGAGAGAGAGAGAGAGAGAGAGAGAGAGAGAGAGGCAGACAGACAGACAGACAGACAGAGACAGAGACAGTGTTATCTGTAACACTGGCTTTGGCAACACTGTACCCAAACAATCATGCTAATAAAGCTTCTTTGAATTGAATTGAATTGACACACACACACACACACACACAGAGGGACAAACAGACAAACAGACACACACACACACACACACACAGATAGACACAGACACAGACACAGACACAGACACACACAGACAGACGACACACACACACACAGAGACACACAAACACACACACACACAGACACACAAACAGACACAGACACAGACGCACAGACACAGACAGATACATACACACACACACAGACACACACACACAGACAGACACACTAACACACACACACACACAGATAGACACACACACACACACACACACACACACACACACACACACACACACACACACACACACAGACACACAAACACACACACAGATAGACACAGACACACACACACACACACACAGACACAGAAAAACACATTGATTTTCACAACTTGCCACTTCTCCAAGAAAACCAATCTGATACGCAGAGCTGGACTATTGGAGAGATTGCAGACATTTTTCCACTGAGAATGCATTTTGATGAGAACCTCTGGAGTATGAGCAAAGCCAATGTAACCGCCTCGAGAGGCTGAGTCCTGCATGAGTGGCCCTACTTGTTGGCAGAGGCAGGTATTAGCAAACTTAAATATAACCTCTTTGCTAACACACCTGTCTCTCATGTCCATGGCTGCATATTCTTACAACGTTGGTTATACAAGAATACATATTTAAAAAAGGCTTCGCTTAGAATATGTCAAAGGTGTGTTCCCCAGCTTTGAAAACAGGGCAGACTTTATTATAAAGTCTCAATCAAAAGGCTCTAAAGGTTCAATCAATGGAGGACATATATTTCATTTTAATGGTTTCAGACTGTATTCATACTTTCATGCAGATGAAGGTAATTGTGTTTTGAGATGAAAGCATAATGTGGTATTTAGTATCTGATCCATTTTTTTCTGATTTGTGCCCATTTGGTCTTCTAATGGCATTGCAGGTGCTTTGATTGGAGGTGCACCTACAGGGAGGGATAGGGAGGGAGAGAGGGTGTCGATGTGGAGGAGGGGACTTTGTAAAATGCTCGTATAAAAATAATTTACAGTCAGTTGAAAGCCGCTCAGATTTACTGGCCATCCGGGAGGCTTTTTTTTTTCACAGCGCTTGGCACGACAGCGGCTTGGGGCGCCTTTTTCATCTGGGGCCTGTTTGAAAGCAACTCCCTCGGGCCATTGTGACATTTCCTTCTCTGCCGCCATTTTGATGTGCTGCTCCCTTTGATGTGGAGTGGGGCTCGGGTAAATAAACACTCGCATCAAACACGGCATCGCGACCTAATGGTTTTGCATGAGAAGTGAGCATTTTCTCAGATGGTGGTTTTGAAGATGTCACTGTGATGTTGACATCTGGTGGTTTTAATGTAATCGGGTGGGAGATAGCAGCACGGGAGAGAGAGAGAGAGAGAGAGAGAAAGAGAAAGAGAGAGAGAGAGAGAGAGAGAGAATTAAATGGAGAGAATAAATAAAAGAGAAAGTGTGAAAGAAAGAGCACACAAGAAAACTGTGAGTAAATAGCTGGGGAATTTGAGCCACTCCACCTGTGTAGCACTAATTACAAACCTAATATCAACACTCAATCAACACAAAAGGATGTGACAGAAACTCGCCGCAGTGAATGGAGAGGTAACTGGGAGGTTTTTCAATGACAGGTGGCATCCTCTCCCATGGCCAATATAGGTTACATTCCTCCGCATTCACACACACACACACACACACGGATCACTTACATAACATCCACTCGATCACACGCAACATCTGGGGTGCGTGTGAGTGTGCTTTTCAAGCATCCATGCCAAGAGAAGAATGTGTTAAGTGGTGCATCAGAGCAATACAGGATCAATCAGGCAGTCAGGGACAGTGTAAACAGTTCACAATAGTCCCTGTGGCTCCTCTTGTCTGTGAACACCTACAGCGCAGCCAGAGTGACAGAATTATTTTGTCATTTAAGGCAGTGGAAATAAACAGAGGGATTGTGAGGATTGTACACAACTGGACTGACTTCTCCTCAAAGAAACTTCATTTCCAAGACTGCTTGCATATTAAGCACTTCCTATTGCCTTTCTCCACACACACAGAGAGAGAGAGAGAGAGAGAGAGAGAGAGAGAGAGAGAGAGAGAGAGAGAGAAACACAACCTCCAGCACCTCCTGCCTATCCTCATGATCTGTGCAGACCCTCTGCTGCCGATGATGGACGTTGCTGGCGTGAGAAGCTCGTCTACACAGACACAGGCCTCTGACAGCAGCTTCCTGATGTACAGGCATGCTAAAGCAGGCCACTGGGAGGGAGGGAGTGGGTGTTGCATTCTGGGTACTTTCCCCTTTGTTTACCATCCAGGAACAAGTTTTGCTTCTTTATGCCCCTCTGTGAGTTATGATTGAGAAGTGGGAGACAACAAGTCATTTTGAAATCATGCTTAAAGGTACAAGGGCAATGGCGATGATCACTGATTTAAAACACCATTCTAAGTCCATGGTCCCAAGACAGATGTACCAGATCATTACACTCAGTTTAGCAACTGCTGCTTACATCACAACTGTTCTGCTGATTATCTGCAGAAGACTACCTACTTGACAAACTCCACCTAGGGAAAACGATATTTGTGCTAAATGTTCTTAAAACCTGGATAGGGGACCCAGAATGTTTTATAACATATAAAACCTTATAACAGTATATATACATAACAGTGCAATTTTTATTTGAACTACATACATTTTTTAAAATCACAAACTGCTTGCTAACAACATTTCATACACACAATTTCTGAAATGTGTCATTCATTCAGCAAAATCCGATGAAGTTAGATTTTGAAAAGGGATTATTGAGTTTTGAATGCAGTTTCTGGTGGATATCATACTATTTGATGTCATTACAACATAAGAGCAGCAGGCTTTGAACATGAAACGTTATATTTAAAATATTACTAAAACTTTGATATTGAGGCATCATTTTTGACATAAGGGTAAGATGTGTATCCACAAGTTTCCTGTCTTATTTGGCTTATGTTGGCTTAACAGGAATGAGTAAAATCAGAAACAAATGAGTCAGCAATCACAAACAAAACTGTAATAGGCTAGATATGTCATGTATGTCGCTATGGAGACAAACTGGTGAATCCTTTAGGGGTCTAGAGACTATAGCCTCTCTCCTCGTGCCCTAACAGTTGGCGCTTCAGGACCCACTCCAACGCTGCAGCCGAGCCCAGAACCCAGGGCCTTGCCCAGCCAAGCCAGAGAGGATTGGTTTCAGCTGTGATACAGGAAGTCTCATTCAGCGGCTGGGTGTCATTCATGAAAATGTTCCTGTGCCTGTGAATGGGAGTGCCGGGCTGTTCAGTCAGCTCTTTGCGCTTGTAAATCGTTCAGCATTCATGCCACGTCTGAGCAATGGGCCTGACAATTAAGCCCTGAGACTGCCGAGAATACAGTAAGGATGAAAGAGAGAGAGAGAGAGAGAAAGAGAGAGAGAGAGAGAAAAAAAAGTACACCACGTTCTTTGAAATGTCTCTTTAACTGCTTTGCTACATAACTCTCAGGCTGATTAACAGTGCTGTGCAGAGCTGACTCGTTTATTGCTTCGCTACATAACTCTCAAGCCAAGGAAATGTGCTTTGCAGATTGGAGTTTATTTTTGCAGTTGTACACTGTGCATTTTGTAGATTATTTTTATTGATGTAAACAAACCAATCTACCTGTTGCATTGCTAGTTTGTGTGTGTGTGTTTACTTATTAGGTCAATGGGAATTAAGTTAGTTTTTTCCCCCTAGAAAACAGTCCTGAACATACATACATATATATGTGTGTGTGTGTGTGTGTGTGTGTGTGTGTGTGTGTGTGTGTGTGTGTGTGTGTGCTTTAGCCACTCTATTGTTATGGTGTAAAAGATAAATAGCTGTCTTATGCTTCTGTAATATGTCTCAACACACATCCTTTGGAGCTGTCTTTGCCTTAGAGAAAGTATTAGTGCAGATTAAACATTAGTCATGAGTCACCATGGCATGAGTCACTCTGGCTGATAGACAAAAACAATCTGGCCTGAATTGTTTGGCCTTACAACCTTACTCACACTTAAGGAATGTGTATGTTGTATAGCATACCTGTCTATTTACTCTCTCTCTCACACACACTCACACACACACACACACACACACACAAATATGAGACAGGGAGACAGAGAACAATGCCAATATCCCCACCCAAATTGTAACAGGATGTCCTCCGACACCTTCTAACACCATCTTCTCTTTTTATCCTTATCCTAGCAGCTCTTGTTCATGAATCTGTCATCCCCTTCCCTTTCTCTTTCTCTGCCCTCTCTCCATGCCTGACATAATTCATTTGAACAACAGCTGTGTACCTCTCTTTGATATCCATCCAAAATGCTGCCTAGCACTTAGAAAGATGCCACGGTTGTAACTTGTTGCAATGCATCCACTACATGCTCAAGCCTCTGTCTTTTGAGCTCCACTTGCTTGCTTGGGGAGATCTCAAAAGGCACGATGTAAAGACGCAGCGCCATTCATCGTGAACTCGTTTGCACTCCAGCCCTGGCGTGCTGCTGCGATTCGCCTCCTGTGGGATCTGTTCCAGATATGTGAAAAATGCCTCGGTCAGGTTTTGGTATGGAGAAAGACCTAAACGCCACCGTGTCACGCCAGAGCCTGTGTTGGAGCCGAGGCCGAGTGGCGTACGTGCACCTTCACAGCATCGCGCCCCTATCCCCTGTCCTGTCCAGGCCAGCATAGAGGATTTAATAGTACGTGTCTGATGCTCACACGCGTGTACACACACACACACACACACACACACACACACACACACACTCTATCTCTCTCTTAACAGAAAGACAATCACTCACGTACAAGCACAAGTGCATACACAAGCATGAACTTGCACACTCACACACATGTGCATATACAGTATACGCTTCCCCTATCTAATATTCTTACTCATACTCCTATATACACAAATACCTAAACAGTGTATCATTTGAACCTTTCTAATACCTTCTCTCTCTCTCTCTCTCTCTGCCTCTCTTACCCTCCCTCTTTCCCTCCCTTTCATGCTTGTATGCTTCAATTATCTTGAATTAAATTGTTCTGAGGCGTATGTTGTTTGCTTTTTCATGGCATAAATCCTGAGATAATAAACCAAGACAATGACCCCAGGCTCAACAGTAGCCGTCTTCAGCTTGTTTTCCTGCTGATATAATTACGGTTATGCTTAATTGGTAGATGGCAGCCTGTGTGTGCTGGCTGACAGTCAAGTCAAAATGACTTCTTCACACCTGTCGTGCAAGTCACTGGGAGATCTTTGGCAGGTTGATTCGTCAGATTGAGAGATAGGGGCAGATAAGAAGAGGAACTCAGCATGTCTCATAGCACGGAACCATAAAAATGTATACACATGTAGTTGGAATCAGTGCAGCACATCGCAAGTGGGAAATCATTTCCCCTAAACGAGTTTTCAAGTGTACTACTGTAAAAGTGAACTACTAGTACACTAGTAAAGTGAACTACATTTGAATTATCTATGGCATGGCTCTGATTAAATGTATATGTGTTTCATTAAGTAAATGAGCGTACTAGCTCCTGATCCTGAGATCCTGAGACACCCGGAATCCTGTTTGCTTGCTCATCTGTTCATGTTTATCTTCTATCCCAGAGTGACATTACTTCTTTCCCCAGCTTCGATAGGTGATGCAGGTGTGTTAAGCTGCCACATGTGAGACATACCTGTTCAACAGATGAGAAAGTTGGGGGCTGTGTAGTCTAGACATAACATTTGGATTAGGATATTTAGCAAAGTGGACCCAGCAAAAATGATATCCTGAAAAAGATTTTAGCTGTAAGATGGTATTGCTAACAGAACTAATGAAAAACACCTCTCCATGGTCCATCACAGAAACTCTGATCTTCACATTACAATCATTGAATACATTAAGATTTTCATTAGTCATCAGACAATGTCCTTATTATGACCGCCGCGCAGCGAAGCGGCGGTCATATAGGTTTAGTCAGATTTTTTTTTTTTTTTTCTTTTTCGCATGCCCAAATTTCCGTCAATGATTCCCGGGACACTGAAAGACCGGGGTACACGAAACTTGGTGGGCATGTAACCCCACATGGATAGCATGGAACTATCGTTTTTCGTTTTGATCTGTAGCCCCCCCGCTGGACTGGACCCCCCGAAAGGAGGGTAGGGCAAACACAGTTTTCTGTGAATATCTCGAAAACTGTAGGGTTTAGGAGGACCATTTTTTTTTGTATGTTGATCTCAAGGGGCCATGTCAACCCATTCCATAACCACTCATTTCATGTATAGCGCCACCTAGTTAAACACAAAAAAGTAAAAATGAGGTGTTGTAATTGAAGGTATCTGTGACCTAACATAGTCAAAACTGCACGAAATTGGAATTGTAGGATCATTATGACACCCTCTGTATGCACGCCAAGTTTTGTGGAATTCCGTTCATGGGGGGCCACACAATAAATTAATTTATGTTACTATACACCAACTGGCCTGTAGGTGGCCGGAGACAGTTTTCTGTGAATATCTCGATAACCGTAGGGCCTAGGAGGTCCACCTTTTTTATGTATGTTGGTCTTAAGGGGGCATGTCAACCCATCCCATTACCACTTATTTCATGTATAGCGCCACCTAGTTAAAAATTAAAAAGCAAAAAATTAGGTGTTTTCATCACAATATCTCTGGCTGACAAGGTCAAAACTGCACGAAATTAAAAGTGTAGGATCATTATGACACCCTCCGAATGCATGCCAAGTTTTGTGTACTTTCGTTCATGGGGGGCCTTACAATAAAATAATTTATGTGTACATTTAGTGACGTACACCAACAAGGATTCCCGGGACACTGAAAGACCGGGGTACACAAAACTTGGTGGGCATGTACCCCCACATGGATAGCATGGAACCGTCATTCTTCGTTTTGATCTGTAGCCCCCCCGCTGGACTGGACCCCCCGAAAGGAGGGTAGGGCAGACACAGTTCTCTGTGAATATCTTGAGAACTGTAGGGCCTAGGATGACCAATTTTTTCCGTATGTTTGCCTCCAGGGGTCATGTTAACCCATTCCATGTGCACACATGTGCATAAACAGATACACACGCACACACATACATTTACAGTAATCATACGTATGACACATACTCACACAGTAGACATATGTACGCATGCATGCACATGCACAAACACACATACGCAGGCAAACACACAAACACGCACATACACACACACACACACACCCACACACATAAACATAAATTTATACACGCACACATGCACATAATTCAAGAATTTTTCCCGTCATCTACTCCCTGAATTTTTGGTCATTGATACCCGGGACACCGAACCACCGGGGTACATGAAATTTGGTGGGTATGTAGCCCCACTAGACTTTTACGGAAAAAAATTCATTTAGTCCCCGGGTACCACCACCAGCCCCCCCCCCCCCCGGGCTGGGCCCCCCGAACTGCAAAAAAACAAACAGTTTTTCCTAAATAACTACCTGAACCGTGGCACTGAGGATGAAGAATCTTTTATGGTATGTTGGTCTCAAGGGCCCACATCAACCTGGCTCATAATCACTCATTTGTGATTTGCACCCCCACCCCCCGGTAAAAAATGAAAATACAATATTATTCTGCTTTAATTGCCCCTATCTTCAGTTAAGATGTTCAGAACTGCACCAAATTTTATGTGTATGATTGACCTGGCATTCTCTGGGGGTATGCCAAGTTTCGTAGAATTTCATCCATGGGGGGGTCTAAAAAAATTAGGTTATGTGTACATTTAGTGACTGTACACTCATTGGCCTGTAAATGGCGGTGCACACATATACACATGCACACACACAGGCACCCACATACTATCGGTATTAGAACGGCCGATACATAATTACAAATTCAGTAGGATTAAAAGAAAGCCAAAATAAATATTCATCATCATCATCATGGCTGCATTTTCAGTATTGGCGATAAGTAGTCGTTTGTCCACTAGATGGCGCATCGTTGCAGTGAGACGTAATTTTGTTGGAAGTTAAAAGTGGGTTGGAAAAAACAATGGACGCTTCCTACAAGGACTGTAATTTACCTCAGCGGACATCTAATAAGGATAGGACGATGTTCACATGAAGTGTAATTCCCATTTCTTCTTGAAGCCGAAATAAATCTGAGGATGTTTATCGGACATGCTTGGTTTTTACTGCAGGTACGTTAATCTTGTAATATCAATAAGGACCTAGGTAATGTTACCGTTAGCGTTAGTTGAGTGATGGAGGCATTTGATTGATTGCATTTGTAGAAAACTATAAATGCGGTTATACCAAGCAAATTGATAGCAGCACTGTTTGTATCTTTCGACTGTCATTTATTGCACGTGCTACAAAATCATTCTGTGCAATGGAAGATTTACCAACGTTACACCGGTCTGATACAGTTTTGCCTATACATGCGTGAGACTGAGACGCCTGTTTATTTTGTTTTAAGTGCGTGCATGGTGTGAGAGGGGAATCGATGTGCTTTGATTACAGCTTGGTAGTTGTAGTCTTGTGAAATTAAAAAGCACGTGTGTGTGAAGTATCCAAACAATGACACCTTCATTTCATTATGGCTGCTTTAGCAACACACCTTAAGCTACTGTGTAGTGGGTCCCATCTAGAAGTGGCTACTTCATTCGCGCTTTCCTTGACTCATGGAGCTGCTTGAATGTTATTAAAATTTTTCGCCACGATATGGCAGTTTAAGTCCGCTTGATACTGTAAGGCGTAAGCCATTGGTTTCCAAAGGAGATTTTATTTGTGTCGCCAGCATAGCCTATTGACAATTTATGTTGTAAATAGGCCTACCTTATAATCCTACCTGTAGCTTAGGGAAGCTAACAGCTTTCTATTAGGATCTAGTTTGTTAGTTACCGTTTTGTCATAACTCCCTGATGCATTTTTGCATTTAGAATAGCCAGAGCGTGTATATCTCAATCGGAAAATTAAACAATATCGGGTGCCTATGGACAAGGCTGGGTGAACCCAGCCTGATCTGCCCGCTATTTATTTTTTGATTTCTTAAAAGATTGAGCTTGGTCTGATGAAAGCCAGACTAGCCATGGACCTCAGTTACACAATGCAAGGGAACATGAATCAGCCTATATTTGCACGAACAATAACGGACAAAAGCTCTTCAACTTTGGCCCGTTAAAATGTGTATGAACAGTCTAGCATTTCATCAAGGCCCATTTGGACATGTCAGTTATTTGCACCACTGGTTAGATGTAAAACAGCATTTCGTTTCAGACTAGGCTACTGTTACTTAATTTGTGCATTAACAATAACGTTTCAGACTACTGTTACTTAATTTGTGCATTGACAATAAAGTATTACATGAACTAAAGATGACTAAAATCTTATGTAGAAGAAGAAACATTCACAAAAAATCCATCCATCCAAAAATGACCTTTGTTTTTGATAGCTGTTGAAAACGGCATGGAACTGACAGAGATGTTTTACACAAAAAATAAATAAATAAATAAATAAATAAATAACATTATGCTGATACCTTTTGCTTTTCCCAAATACAATGTAGCCTACAGGTGTAAGTGACCTTTTATCAATCCAGTTGCAATGGATGAACTGTGATTAACTGCCCTACTTGTGATTGTTTCGAGATTTTAAAGGTTTTATAACAATGCTACATCTTCTTTGGCTATTCTACAATCTATTCACCTTTTCAGCACCAGTAGGCTACTTTCTGTGCAGCCGCACACACACACTCAGGCATGCCAAACAAGCATACACAAAAGTTTCAAGAGTGGGGGATGGAGTAAAATATGGAGACAAATTGAAGTGTGATTTATTTTCGCGGAACGGATGTACAGGACTGAGCGGCGGTCATATTTTGTACCGCTATGCGGTACATCTAGTTATAGTAATCATAACAGGGAGGATACACTGGACACGTAACTCAAGCGTCTGCTGCAACAATTAGCTTCCACTGCAATCAATGGAACTGGCTACACCAGACGTGATGACAAACGCGTACGTTCCAAACAATTAGATCAGTCTTCTAAAACTATTTTTCTGCTTCGTGAACGGAGTGTTTCACTTGCAGACCAGATGTAGTAGCCCAGGCCTAAGAATAAGTTGATTGTATTTGTTATGGTGTTTGTTGATTGCATTAACAATCTAGAGGTCTGATGGGACCTATCTCTAACACTAAGGACAAGGTGAGGAACTGTGGGCCCGGAGAGTGGTGCTAGTGCAGGCTGTGCTAAAGCTCTGGCAGGTAGCCTGGGCTGCTTTCCTGTTAGGGCTGCTTGCATGCCCATCAGCAGCCAGCCCAGGACAGACAAGGGTGGAGGGGTACGCTGGTGCCCTGCGGCGACAGCAGTTTATTTAGAAACTGGCAACACCCAAAGGGCCTGGGCGAAGAAAGACAGCTTCCATTCTCCATTCTCCCTCTCTCTCTCTCTCTCTCTCTCTCTGTCTCTCTATTAAATCTCTATTACTCCAAAAACACATGCACAGCATTGGCAAACAAACATTTAAAAAGCTTCTCAGCCACTGGTGTGCATGCCGACTCGATATGTAAAAACACAAAAACGTGCGCACTCACTCTTTAACACTCACATGCACAGACATACAGCTCACATACAACAGTCAAAGAATGCAATAAACAACATCTCTCTCACTATCTCTTTCTCACTCTCTCTCTTTCTCACACACACACACACACACACACAAGCCAAGCCTTTAGAGATAGCCCTCTTTAGTGTTAGCTGTTGACAGACTTCCATAATCTCATAATCGGATTACAGGTCATCCTTATCTCACAGACTATTTATCACACACATCACACACACACACACACATATTCATTCATGCACACACACACAAGCTCAAGCACCAAACACACTATACATTAATAGTCTTGTCTACACCTACAATACTTCCTCGTACACCCTCTTTCTCCTTCACTCCCTCAAATACACAAATGCATACTGCATGCCCATGTGTACATAAACACACACTGTCTGTTTTGGATACTGTTTATCTGTCATGCATATACATTCACTGAAAAAGCGTTCTCACACACATGGACACACCTTTCTCAGGAATCAACATGCTGCTGGCTCTATCCCTGAAACATTCAGACTGTATAATGGCGGAGAGGGGACTGAATATTTTAAACCCACGGCCGTAAACGTACCAATAAACTATTGATGTGCCAAGGTTTGGGACTTTCTGCAATATGAAAACTATGACAGGTTGCAACTTGTGTTTGGAAATGGTTCACTGTCTAAATCTCTCACTTACTGGTTTATGTTTTACTCACCTATTGCAGCTGGCAGGCTTTCTCTCACACCTGTTGTAAGGTGTTTATCTTATGTGTGTCTGTATATATATGTGTGTGTGTATGTGTGTGTGTGTGTGTGTGTGTGTGTGTGTGTGTGTGTGTATTATTGTATTGCGTGTTGTGAGTGGAACACTCCACCTTGGCCTCTTGGCATGCAGCGTTGATTAAATGTCTGCCAATGAGAGAGAGATGAAGATAACACTTGGCACGGAGCGACACTCGCGCACGCCACACACACACACACCTCCTCACGCAAGGCAGCCATTAGTCTCAGATGGATTTCACAACACTGGCTTTAAACAATCTCTTGCGGCACCGCACATGGGAAAATTAATGGGGGAATATTACTGAGATGGGATTTGTGTGAGTGTAAACATGCTTGTATGTGAGTGTACGCATGTGTCTGCAGTAGACAAGGTCTTTGAGAGTGTATATTTTAGTAGATATATTGTGTTTCAGCTTGTTTCCAAGCCCATGCACAATGTCTGTGATTGAGTTTAAGTCTTTGTATGTGTTTGTGTGTGTGTGTGTGTGTGTGTGTGTGTGTGTGTGTGTGTGTGTGTCAATCTCAGCTAAAATTCGAAGGAAGAGAGGGGAAGGAAAGAGACTGCCAATAAAACCATTACAAATGTTATGCATTTTTAGGTGCAGTCCAGTTCATGGCAAAGTTTGAGAATACCAGATTGGTTTCAGGGAATATGGAGGATATAGATAGCACTCCACAGGGGTGGATGCTCACACTTAAAAACAATAGGAACATCATTAAGTGTGAACACGGCCGCCAAACAATGCTCCAATAACGTTTATGATGGTCGAAACTATTCCTGACTGCTGCTGTCTCCTGTAGCCATACCCAACCCACTCTCTGTGGGGTGATTTCCTGTCAGTTCTGGGCCTATGAAGGAAACTGGGAACTATTTCAGCAGACTTTTAAAAATCTGACACGTTTCCCAGTTTTGTTACTCACTGATTATATAATGTGAGACAGAAATAGGAATCCTTGCAGATCACCACAAAAGCAGTGTATTAGCTAAGGCGACGGTTTATTAAAAATGATCTCAGGACTGGCCACAAAATTGAAAGATGCAATGTTGAGATAAACGCTAATTTTGCATGCACTCATGCATAGGACTGTGACAGCTTTTTAAACTTGACTCGAAGGCCACACATGCTCTGCAAATTGGCTCAAACAATATCACATACTGTATGCAAATAAAAGACAAAACACAAATCAACACAGACAACACAGACCCTCTGACACACACACACAGTAGCATGTTGCGCCTGACATCCTGTCTCAGAAGGGTTGAAGGGTCTTGTTTTGCTTGAACCCGCTTCAGTCGATTACCCAACAGGGCCCTGAGGGAGAGGGACTTTGTGCCGTCCAAGGAAAACACTGGGCAGTGCTGATAGATGCCTCACCACCACTCCCACTCCCCCCATGTACTGCTGCTGCCCAGCAGGACTGTCCCATCAAGGGTTAGAGTCCACAGCTGAGCTCCCCCCCCCACGCCCTGCGACCCTCCACCCTGCATCCACAAACCCTACAACGCTCTCCCTTTGGCCTCTGCTTGGGAAGGAATGTGAGGTATTTCACAACTTTCAATTGTTTGTCTTGTGTTTCCTTTCTCTCTCTCTCTCTCTCTCTCTCTCTCTCTCTCTCTTTGTGTGTATGTGTGTGTGTGTGTGTAGAGGGGGGCACTAACACTAAATAAAATAATAATAAAAAAAGTAAACTCTTTATATTTTGTGATGTTTGGTCATCTTGTGTTTTCAAGGTGTGTGCACAAATATTTGCAGAGTCCATTATTTTCAACAACAGACAAAAGTAATCCCAAATGTTGTGATGCATGTATCGTGACTTATCTGTGCATGCTTTGGGATACTTTCTAATTGAAATCGGCGACTTCTATTTGAGGAAAAAGGAGATCTAAATGCACTCAATCACTGCCAACTTCTCTATTTACACAACAGTAGCGTGCGTCCAAAAAAACAGCCACTGATTGTTTTGATAAAACGGGTGACCCGCGAGACTGGCCGATGCCCCGCTCTGCTCTCTCTCTTCACAACCTCGCGAACCTTGGCAAAGCCCAAGCAAACACAGTCTGCACGCAATGCCGGGCCTGTGCCACAATGATTAACCCGTAGATGCGCGCGGAGCGAGCGAGCCCTCGCGGTGCTTGACAAAGGTCCGCTGCAAGAGGGAGAGTCGGTGGGTGGGAGTGTGTGTGTGTGTGCGTGTGTGTTGGAGGGGAGGGGTGATGTGCTTCATGCCTGGCTTGTTTTGCGTGACAAGCGTCTCCATATCTTCTTTCCCCCACACGCTTCTCTTTACACGCTCCTTTCTTTTCTCATTTTCTTTTGCCCCTCGCGCTCAATTTTCTCTCCTACTTAACTAGTCTGAGTCAGCGAAAGAGAGCCGTTTAGTGGCACCTTCGTGTCCGAAGCAAGCAAGGTGACAACAAGATGAATGACCGAGATAGAGATTTCCGCACGCAACTATTGTTGTTCGCTGCGAGCGGAATTAAACCGACAGTTGGGGGTCGGGGGGGGGGGGCGGCCACTGTTAGCTCACTTACTAATCTGCCGCGTATTCCTATCAGTGAGGGGAAGGTGATACAATTGGTCCCCCCACCCCCTCGCGCTCCTTTGTGAGCTGCTTGCGGAAACTCTGCTCGCGCGACTCAGCTATTCTCTCTTGCGTGTGGGCTTGCGTGTTGGAGGACCGCATTGAGTGAGAGAGCGGCTGAACTAATCTTGATGTTGCGTTTCTGACCTTATTTATCTAAGATTCCCACGCTCCGCTTTACACCACGGGTTATCTAATAGGAGAGCGGACTCTTTCACGACCCAAGGGCTGCTCTCTGACTATTCACTCTTACATATTATCAAGTTGTTGATTAGTTTTAACTCCTGACCCACTTGTCACAAAGTTGTCTCAGTTAAGTCCGTAACATGAAAAACTAAACGTGAAATGTAAAATATCTACACATCTAAACACAACAAAACTAGACTACAATTTTAAAATTATGTACAATATATTCCCATTTCTAGTGTGTACATCCATCTTTATATGTTTTTTTTATCTCCACATGATGCATGTATATAAGGTGTATGCTTGCTAACATGTTTCTGTGCCTGAATGTGTAAGTGTGTAACTGTGTCCCTATCATGTTAAATCCTTCTGTTGGTGGAATTGCAAATCACAGGCCAGCCCAGTCTAGATTGGGTATCCCTGTGCCAGTGTGCCATGGGCAGAACTGCAGTTCATCAGTTGGGACAATCAACTGGTTAGGGAATCAGGCTTGTCTGGACTGTCTGGAAAAATGTGGGCAGAATAAGCCACATCAATGCCACTCCCCTGTGTGCTGTGTGTTTGTATTCACCATGGATGGGTAAAATGCAGAGACCGAATTTCCCTCGGGATTAATAATAGTATTAGTCTGTCGGTTGGTCCGCCTGTCTGTTTGTCTGTCTATCTATCTATCTATCTGTCTATCTATCTCAGCCTATTAAGTTTGGCCTTGTCTGACCACATACAAGGACAGAAGCTTGGTCCTCAAATAATCCAAGCATCCCTTAACTCAAACTCACTGTCATGACAACTGCCTAGTCAAATTGCCTGTTTAGGCCACTCCGTAATCCCAATTCATCCATAATGCAACTGATGTCATTCAAGTTATTGGCAGGCCAGCTGACAATAGTGTAATTGCCGTTTAAACTGTTAAGGTGTCGGGTTCTTTAGACGTGAAAGCAAGGCCTTCTTCTTTTCCTGTTCGTGTCTCTGCTCGCATGAAGCTGGGTTTGAGAATTCGTGACTCCCAGTAACAAAACCTGTTGCTTACCCAATGGGGTATGTCTATAGGGGAAAACACAAATACTCTCTCTCTCACACACACACACACACACACACACACATGCAATCTTGTTTGGCACAGACATGGAATGGTAGTGAGTTGATTAGCAGTAAGAGCATTAGGCAAGGCTTCAACCCCTATGCTGAACACCTAGGCACACAGACACACACACAAACACAGACACACTCACACACACACACACACACACAGACACACACACTCACACACACACATACACCCACCCACACACTCCCACCCACACACCTGGTTGTAAGGTGAATGTGACAGGTGTTTGGCTGTTGCGTGCTCAGACTTTGGCTTTCTTCACAGTCGTTTGACTCCCTTCATCTTGCACGCTCTGCTATAGGGAGATTCCTCTGCAGGGTCGTCAGAAACTGCACTAGTTTGAGGATGGCAGTTTTGCTTTTAGTTACCGCTGATGATTATCAGTGTCACGCATTGGCTTTAAGGACTTCTCTACACTTTCATGATCTTAATGTTCCTAGTTCCGTAATGAACCATAGAGTATATGTTAAATGTATATGAGGATATATGTTAAATGTAAACTTTCTGGGTCTTAAGAGGATT
The DNA here is from genome assembly GCF_018492685.1 of Alosa sapidissima. Classification (NCBI taxonomy): domain Eukaryota; kingdom Metazoa; phylum Chordata; class Actinopteri; order Clupeiformes; family Clupeidae; genus Alosa; species Alosa sapidissima. The sequence continues at coordinate 20,435,176 of NC_055970.1, read as the reverse complement.
TTCTTGATAAATGAAAAATGTATACCCTCAATTCATAAATATTATTTGAGTAGTAAAATAATACCTTGCCTAACATTTGAACTTCTGCCAAGACAAGCAATTGCAAGAACTTAAAAGAGACATGTTTTGGGAGTGATTAAGGAATTAAAATGATGCCATGGAAGAGGAAGGTGTTCAGCTTCAGTCCCATTTGTTGTCATACAATGAAAGTAAATGCACTGATATTATTTATCTATACTAATATAATAATGTGTTTTTCGTACATGGAACTGGGTAATTGTCTCCCTTTCTGTCAATTACTGTATGATGGCTCGCCATTACTGTATGGGCCCCTTTAGATGATTAGGGTAAACTTGTGTTTATTGTGTAACCCAAAGCTAAATGTCTCCTTTATTAGTTTCATGTGATATGAAAGAAAAGAAGCAGGCGCTCCCCAGTTCACACGCAACGGGACCTGCCATGCTTGGCACTACCGTGACTTCTGCCTGGGCAACGGCTTTTTGGGGGATTTAAGCAGTTGATTTCAGCCCTGCTGTTTTGCCTGCCTGCTGGAACCATGAGTGGCAGATCGCATGACTCCAAAGCCCAAGATCCTCGCATTTACAGAAGCTATGGCGCGCAAATATGTGCACCTCTTTGCTCAAAGAAAAAAAAACCTCTCACGTCCTGCGCTCTTTGTTCTGCGAGTTTAAGACCCTTGTGTCTTTCCAGGGGCTGCTGCCTTCGCGTGACTGACCAAGCAGATTTAGGATTGTCCCGAACAGCGAGCCCACCCCTCCAAGCGGGAGCTCCGCTTTCTCACGCGAACACAAGTACCGCGGAGCCGCAACTCGATGGGGTAGGCTCCGACGGGTGGCCGACACAGCGGGAGTCGACAGACGCATCAAGCAACACGACTGAAGTCGTGTATGCTACTGCATGGCACTGAGCTTCAGGCTGGAGAGAGAGAGAGAGAGAGCGAGAGAGAGCGTGTGTGTGTGAGTGTGTGTGTTCTGCGCGCGCGTATTTGATAACTTCAGCACATAATTAAACAGTCCCACTTACTCTCCATCCATCTCGGGATATAATTTCGTACGATAAAGAATTTAATTGTATGATTGTAAATAACGGCCATGATGCGACATCGTGATTTAAAAAGCCATTGCTGAAAGCTATACATTTGTTTAAATTATAAGTGAAAACTGTTTAACTTAATGTTTTATTAGGCTGTAGGCTATGATTAAAGTTTTGTAATCATATAACCCAGAACAGACCCGTCACAAAAGGATGATTAAAAAGTCTGGTCATTTATCAGAGGGCCTTATGGCTCGGCCTTGACGCCAGGTATGTTCAAAGAAAGTTTAATTAACCTAACGCACGGAAAAGGGCTCTGTTTACGATGAACTCATTTACCCTTTCACCTCTGCCGTTGCTGACGGCGTTTCCCCCCAGCACCAAAAAATCAGGTTGGGGGCAGGCAAGGGCTTGGCTGAGGCGCTCTCACGCAACTGGCCAATCTTTAACTAGAGTGCTAACAGGTGCATGCACGGAATGGCATCTGACAATTTTATCACAACTTTACCTGCCGTGATAACACACCACGCAAAGCCCATCAATTTGACGGTCTTTTATGGCTTTATTAGCCAATTCAGCAAAAAAAAAAAAAAAACTAAACAAGAGCACAGCAGTTTTGACAGATACGTAGCTTACCTAATGGTCTGAAAATCAATATGGCAAAATATCAACGTATTGCAATGCGCACAAATTGCTAGCAACTAAAATAAACAAAAATAAGGATGCCAAAAAACATGGGGAATGGAGTCATTTTCTTCTGAAGTAAAACCCATTTAAAGATTTAATACACAATCCGGTTTTTGGTTTGATATTTGCGGTCAAATGTCGATTAAATACTTTCAATGCTTTAAATTGCTCTTAAAAGACGGAGATGAATTCTGGCTTGGTCCGCGCCATTAGGCCTAGTGTTTCTTATGTATAGAGTTAGGACTGTGTACACACTAGAATTATTTCATAAGCCTTTTGTGTTTTAGAGCTAACACTGAATGGTTGAGACTTGCAGAAGCAATTCACTGAATAGCTTATAACAGAGTACTGAATAAGAATTGCGGAGTGAAGCTTTGACAATACAACCCATCATCAATGCTACACTTTTCCGTCCTGCGTCTTATGTTTCCTCCTGTTTTCATTCATCTCTTGTGTTCGTTTGTTTTCTCATGGTGAAATGTAACGTTTTTCAGATAGCGTTGCCGTTTTTTCTTGTTGACATGAGTGAGATTTATCCAACTGTCAGGGAAGAGTTCTTTGATTAAAAACTCTCCGGGGCATGAAGTTCTTCTGCGCGGAACAGACACCTTTGCACGCCATGGAAACCTGTTGCCTAATAAGTTGAAGGGATCTTGGCAAAGGTAACATGACTACAGTATTGATGTCTAATCATTTCCTCAATAATGTATGACCATTAATAACCCCTGACAATATAAACACACACACATGATCGTAATATTATTATAATATTTAATACAAATAATGCAGTATTGCCTTTGGTTCGCATCAGGGAGCTATGGTGAATATTCCTGGCGCAATCTAGCATTATTATTAGTGTTATGTGTTCTTCATAAGCACTTGGCACCTGATGTTATGGTCAGAGTAGCCTTATTTCTTTATTAGTCAAGTAAATAGCTGTAAAATAATTGGTGTGGAATCTTTGCGTAAATGTCATAAAATTGCTGCCCTGCATATGAAGATGTGAAATGAAAAATCGGTTGACAAGGCCTATGAAATTAGCGCACACGAATAATATATTAATGTGACGTCAAACGTAAACATTACTAGGAAAAAGCAAACCAAGTTGACAAATTGAAATGATACTGCGTAATTTTATAATCCGTGTTATCTTTTGTGAGGGGAGTTTAACTTTATTACCCACCAATGAAAGCACGCCACAAAGACTGTGCCATTGTTTTCATAATTGAGTTGTAATCTGTCCTCTTTGCTGCTCTACCTCAAAGTGACCGGCGCTCTCTGTTCTGAAGCGCCCTTCGTTGCGTCACGGAGCCATCAGCCAATAGAGCCAAGAAGCGCTCTATAAAAGAACTTGCTGTTCTATCATTCAGAAGCTTTCTAGGAAAGCAACAAATTGAAATTTACTAGCCTACTGTAGTGGGACCGTACACTTACGGAACTACACCTGTTCAGTGACCACACTGATTTTGGGTAAGTCGTTTGTTATGTATCTATCTGTAGCGTTCTGAAATTACAGTTTAAGTCGCAGTAATTGCCTCTATTAATAGACGAATCCGTGTTTCAGGTGTTACCCTACGCACATTCAGAGTAGGTTATTTTTGTAGTTCTTAAGTTACAGTTTAAAGGATGTGATCTTGCTGACACAGCGCAACATTATTACTGAAGAAAGACACGAATCTATTCAAATTCTACAAATGGTTCTTGCAGCTGTTAAGTAATCGCGTGTGGGCTGGAACGAATTGTAACATATTTTCAACGGTACTTTAGCACCATTGGAAATGGTCCCGTAAACAAGAATCAGAGTAGGCAAAAGAAAAGTTTAAAAGGCGCGTGTCTCCACAGCAGTGTAGCATGCCAGCGCGCACGTTTCCAAGTTGCGCATGTGTCAGCCTCAGCTGTGTCAGGATCACATAGACGTTGCTTTATTAAACTTACTCTTTTAAGTCTTTGATTTTTGCCGCTGATTATTTTTAATCCCATTTTATCCCACAGGCATATACCAGTATCAACACATGCTCAGACATAAACCTTAGAAGAAGGAAAAAAACTTCAACCATGGCACTTCTGGTTTTACCTCTGTTGGGGGCTTTGTCAGTCTCTGAGAGCCTTGTGGCCATTGCAACAGTTTGTTTGGTATACCTGCTCTTGCAACTCCGCACAAAAATCCCTGAAGGTCTCCTCCAGCTTCCGGGTCCCAGGCCCCTCCCTATCATCGGCAATGTTCTCGAACTCGGCGGCAGCCCTCACCTGAGCCTCAGCGCCATGACCAAGCGCTATGGCCACGTGTACCAGATCCAGATTGGCATGCGGCCCGTGGTGGTCCTCAGCGGTGCCGACACGGTGCGGCAGGCACTCATCAAGCAGGGCGAGGACTTTGCCAGCCGTCCTGACCTCTATAGCTTCCAGTTCATCAACAACGGCAAGAGCCTGGCCTTCAGCTCCGACCAGGCCGGAGTGTGGCGTGCCCGCCGCAAGCTGGCCATGAATGCCCTACGCTCCTTCTCCACGCTGGAGGGCGAGAATCCAGCCTACTCCTGCGTCTTGGAGGAACAGATCAGCAAGGAGGGCATCTACCTGGTCGAGCGCCTGCGGACGGTGATGGACGACAGCGGCAGCTTCGACCCCTTCCGCCACATCGTGGTGTCAGTGGCCAATGTCATCTGCGGCATGTGCTTTGGCCGGCGCTACAGCCACGACAACGAGGAGCTGCTGAGCCTGGTCAACATGAGCGACGAATTTGGACAGGTGGTGGGAAGCGGGAACCCCGCCGACTTCATTCCCTTCCTCCGTTTCCTGCCCAACAACTCCATGAAGAAGTTCATGGACATCAACGACCGCTTCAACAACTTCATACAGAAGATTGTGCGGGAGCACTACGAAGCCTACGATAAGGTCAGTAAAGGTCAAAGACCATATAAGTGTACGCACATCACAGTAGTATACATAGTACGTGGACATCTGTTGCTCACATGTTTTGTTCTCTTTCAGAATAACATACGCGACATCACAGACTCACTCATTGACCACTGCGAGGACAGGAAGCTGGATGAAAACTCAAATGTGCAAGTGTCAGATGAGAAAATTGTCAGCATTGTCAATGACCTCTTCGGTGCCGGTGAATAACTGAACACTTCTTTTTTTCTCACAATATCAAAATAATGTGTCAGTTGGTAATTATGTTCACACACTGAATATGTTGACTGTATAAGCTAATATACAGATGAGCTTTACATTTGTGTACAATGAATTCACAGATTATGTTTTTAGGATTATGATTCTTATGATTATGTTCTGTTATTATAGGATTTGACACCATCAGCACAGCTCTGTCATGGGCTGTTGTGTATTTGGTGGCCCACCCAGAGATCCAGGAAAGACTTCACCAAGAAATAAGTGAGTATTGTTACATCCAAAATCATTACTATTATAGCAAAAGATAGGCAATGGATCTCTGAAGAATCAACACTCTAAGCAGAGGTTGTTAGCACTGAGCTCATTTGTTGTCCCCTTATCTCTTTTGCAGAGGAAACGGTTGGGATAGAGAGAAACCCACATCTGTCGGAGAGGTCCAGACTCCCTCTTTTGGAAGCCTTCATTTTTGAGCTGTTCCGTCACTCCTCTTTCCTACCTTTCACTATCCCACACTGGTAAGTAACACAGTCTCATTCAAAAACATGGATGAATACTCTGTGTATAACTGCTGGATATCATCTAACTCCTATATTTAATTTACAGTACTACCAAAGACACATCTCTCAATGGATACTTCATCCCTAAAAACACTTGTGTGTTCATCAACCAGTATCAGGTCAACCACGACCCGTAAGTGTTAACTTGTGATCACACTGCCACTATATTTTGTGCATTGATCATGTTGTATGTAAATGAGCAGATACTTTTCTCCTTCAGTAAAGTGAAGGATTTGTTTTGAATTCCACCATCTCCTTTTGTGACCCCTCTCAGTGAGGTGTGGAAGGACCCCGAGATTTTCATGCCAGAGCGTTTCCTGTCTGCTGACGGCACGGAGGTGAACAAGTTGGAGGGCGAGAAGGTGCTGATCTTCGGAGTGGGCAAGCGACGCTGCATTGGCGAGGCCATCGGCCGTGCCGAGGTCTTCCTCTTCCTTGCCATCCTCATCCAGCGCTTGCAGTTCCACAAGATGCCCGGCCAAGAACTGGACATGACCCCGGAGTATGGCCTCACCATGAAACACAAACGGTGCCACCTGCGTGCCACCTTGCGTCCACGGGAGGAAAACTGAAAAGGAAAAGGGGAGGGGGGGGTATCTCGCCCCAGAATTTTGCACCTAAATATTATTTGTCTTTTCAGGGGGGTGCAAATCTCCATACAAATATAAAATCCAATTTGCTTGCATTTGCTGGTGTCCAGACAAAGTAGCAAGTGGAATAGTGTAACAGGGTCCACTGTACTATCTTTGGTTTGTGCGTTATCAGAGTGTACTCAGCAAGCTCACTGCTGATTGGGCAGGGACATGAGATGATGTGGATCTAAGAAGTTGTGAATTATATGAGAGGGCTTTTTGTAAGGTAGACAATGGAAAAACAATGCTTTTCATAGACTGAAATACATCCTTTGCTCATCCAATTAACTGACAATTCTGCAGAGGAATTCTCCATCTGAGCACATAACTACCTGGGCTCTCAGACAGGCAAAGTCAATGTTTAAGAGAAACACTGCAAGCACCCTATAGAAGAAAGCAAATAATTTCTGCTCTTTTCCAAGCAAACTCAGCTCAGGTCAAACAATCCTACACTGTTTGATGTATAGCAGGGACATACATATCAGCTGCTAATTAAAAGGGGTAATTTTCATCGGAAGGTTTATTGTAAAATATATTGCGCACAGAGGGGTAAAATATGTTATAATGGGAGGTGATGTGACCCTACCACCCACTTTTTAAAAATATATATATTGCTAAATTGGCAGAGGAAATGCAACATGTGCCTTTTATAATATACGGAGGACCACATATGCTGCTTGATAAATCTTTGATGTGCTGAATTAGGATTACATGAAATTAAGGCCATCTATATATCAGTCCTTTGAAAATTTCAGGTGGGTTTTAAAAGACTAAAGCTATTTTGTATAACAGTGCAGTCCTTTAATGTGATATGATGTGTATATGAGTATTTTGGCTGTTGACTGCATAGACTGTATATATAGAGCAGTCTATGGTTGACTGTTAGCTAGATTTGAATGTGCCTGAAAGGGTTTATTTTGTATTCCTATGGCAAATGTGCCATTTGTTTTGTTATTGCCTTTTACCCCACACAGAATGTAGCCAATTTGTTTATCTGCTGTATTCCCTGTTTGAGAGTGTAAGGAGTGAAACACTGTGCAGACAATGAAGGATTTGATAAAAGACACTGAGCTGTGAAACTCTGAAGAATATATCAACAAGCTATTAATTATTCATTAATCCCGACTTGTACATTCATTTTTTGTGATATTTTGTCTTTGATTTTGTCATATTTTTCTCTTGATGAATTGGTGTAACTTGTTTGTGTATTTATAAATAAATAAATAAAAAAATAATAATAATTAAAATAAAAAAACTCTTCTGTGATTATTGCTATTTTAAATTTCACACATCATACAATTAAACAAAATATAGGCTACTGTACCGCTTAAAAACAAACAAACAAACAATCAAAGGAAACACTTAAAAGCCCATCACAACCAACACAAGGCTGCACAACACATGACACCACAACATCTCCACTAAATGTTCATAACTTCTAAATTTAGGCGCCATAGACAGACCCACTGGGCCTAGGCCTGCCCTTAAAGGTTAGTAAGGTAATGCAGTCTCTTTGTTGATTAGAACCCCTCAATCTAAAACATTTTCATGCAAACTTTGCAGCAAACTCTTTTAGAAGTTCTATTTTTTTGTCAATGTAATACAAGCTTTTAGAACAGGGGTGTCAAACATAAGGCCCGGGGGCCAGATCCGGCCCAGATGTTTTGGGTAGGAAGGGAAAATTACAGCCAAAACAAGATATTCACATCCAGTTGTCTTCAATAATGTGTAATAAGCAATATATCTATGATTAGCACTACAAACTATCCTCAGGATGGAAGATGCAGAGAAAACTGACATGGGAAGACCAGTATTATGACAGCAGTACATGATCTGTACTTGTTTGCTTATACCTGGGTATAGTAAAGGAGGATATCATCAAACAACAATCTGTTACCCACGCAGAAAAATGACCAGGACCATGACAGCCCCCACGAGGTCTAATTCCAACAAATCTGGCCCACTCCCTAATATGAGTCTGACACCCCTGTTTTAGAATAATGCTAGGCTATAAAATCATACATACCCTTAAAAGTTTGGAACTCAGGTCTGATCATAGTGGCACGCTAACCTACTTCACGCTGGAAGTGACGTATTCTAATAGATTGTTGTTGAAGGAAGTGCTCGGCACACGCGGTGGTGGACATTTATTAAGTAGATGGTAGATGGTTAGCATAATAGTTGCGGCAAGCTAACTGGGAGTATTTCGTCTTCCAGTAATAAATTCAACGCAAGGTATGCTGTTGTTTTAAACTTGCGTATAAGCTAGCTTGCTATAGGCTAACGTTATTATACGTGCTTAGCTGTTTTAACGTGATCCCTGCCTATTAAACTGTGGACAGGTAAGCCTTCAGAAGGCGTTTGAACACACGTAACTTTATATGCACCAAATAGTATCAGTGTCGCCTACTTGACGTAAAGCGGTTCAAAGTTAAAGTTAACGTCGTTAGTCTACTCTTCAAGACAGTTGTTTATTTAGCAAATCGTAATTTCGTCACAAGGTTGTTTGCAAGTTCACCGGCAACGACATTGAATCACTGTTGTCAGTAACTTAACTGAAGTAGCTTATTTAGTTAATGTGTTATACGTCTTCTCGACCATTAATAATTTGTGTTGTGTATATCGTAGAACTGTGTGCCATGGCATCAGACTGGTTGGGCAGTCTCGTGTCCATAAACTGTGGAGCCACGCTTGGTGTATACCAGGGAGAGGTCTCTGCTGTTGACCCATCCAGTCAAACACTCTCTCTGAGACAACCATTCCACAATGGTATCAGGTGTTCTGTACCTGAGGTTACTTTTAGGTAGGGCTTCACCTGTTTAAAGTAACATGCAAAAGAAGATGTAAGTACAAGTGCCTACTTTGATAAGCCTGTGTCAATATTAATGGTACCACACACACACTTTGCCAGTCCTTTGTATTACTTCATTGTCAGTGTTTTAGTTGTGGCTCAACAATTTAAGACTACCTGTTGGTGCTACCTGCACAGTGCCATGGACATTAAAGACCTGAAGATCCTGGACATCCCTAATGTCAGAGGGGCCATGAACAATAACACTGAAGCCAAGCCATCCACTCTGCCTGCCGAGGATAAAGGCCCTGTGCCCATGAGTGCCCCCATCACCATCCTACGCAGAGGTGAGCATCACTGTGGACCAAGGGTTCTTAAATCTCCTGGTGAAGCTTATGAAGCTCCTGAATCGTACCCGGTGTACTGTATCCTGAACTGTACCCTGTTAATGTGTACTGTATCCTGAACCGTGCCCTGTGTCCTCTGTCTGGCCTTGCTTCACACACACACATAAGTTAGACTCAGTATGAATAGCTGAATAGTTGTCGGCAGGTAAACTGTACCATGAGTTAGTTAGTCAGATGCATAGACTTGGAAGGAGGAGCAGGATTCAGAACAGCTGCGTTAGACAATGCAATATGAAAACAGAGCCTCTCTGAACCAGTCTAGAAAGATCATGAAACCTAATCCTAATGGAATAGTCAGGCATAAATATATTTTTCTGAGGCTTCCTCCACATAGTCCTTGGTTACATTCTGTTACTTAGCCTACCAAATGAAAATGCTTAAATGGACCTAAACCCACTCACACAACTCCTGGCTCCTTCGTTTGTGGTTTGTAGATTGTGTAATATGGAGAATAGCCACCATTTACGCAGTGAGCTCATTTCACTCCAAACGTAATAATAATAATCATCAGCTGTTTCACCTGTGTTTTCACAGTTACGGTTTCTTGAGATTATAATTACAGTTGTAAGAGGAAATGGAGCACAGAATGTCACTGTGGCAAAGTGAAGCCAGGCACAATTACTGATTCCCAGTGTGGATAATCCATCTTGTCTGGGCTCGATGGTGTGATGTTTACACAATGTGCTTTTTTTCTTGCCTGTCCACATACCCTTTGTATTCCACCATCTCCTCTTTGTGACTAAAGGTTCTCATTGTTAACCTTATCCCTGGCTTAATGACACACAGCGGTGTGAAAACCACTCATAGCAGTGTTACAGCCAGGCCATCTCCTCAGTGTAATCTCCTGTTAACAGTCAGCTGAAGATGAGCCAAAGCTTGTAGCTGAGTATATCTTATCTTAGCGGCTCACCTCTCCTTCACTATACCCTGGCTAGGCCATGACGTTTTGAATTGGCTGGAGTCGCTTTGAGATAGAGGCAGTGGTGCGTTTCCCCAAATTGTAGATTAACAGCTGCTGTTGTTAATTGATGGAGAGATTTGTTTTGAAAACTTTTAGTCATCGCAGTGTTTGCTGAACAACGCTTTCTGGAATTGCAATCTTGCTCGGGATGAGTGTCTGTGTGTGATATCAGGCATCCCATAATAAATCACTGACTTTGTTTTTTTTTAGTTTGTGTTCACAGCATATTGTGTATGCAGCAGGTGCATGTCTGTTTTGGCTTGGACGTCACCCAGCATGACTCGCAGTAAAGGGGAGGAAATCGTGCCAGTGCATGAGCATTGCTGTTGATTTGGCCAGGGGTTGTGAAATACAGTGGACGAGAAGTTCACAGGTGTCCTGTTGCTGACCTCTGGTTGACAGTCGCACGCAGCTGTTTGCATTCCGGTGGTGTGAGAAGTAGAGCTGGTTTTCGTCCACCATGTGCACTCCATTAATTAAGTATAAATAAGTATAAGTATATATACTCTTTTGATCCCTTGAGGGAAATTTGGTCTCTGCATTTATCCCAATCCGTGAATTAGTGAAACACAGTGAACACACAGTGAGGTGAAGCACACACTAATCCTGGCGCAGTGAGCTGCCTGCAACCACAGCGGCGCTTGGGGAGCAGTGAGGGGTTAGGTGCCTTGCTCAAGGGCACTTCAGCCGCTTTCTACTGGTCGGGGTTCGTACCGGCAAACCTCCGGCCACAAGTCCGAAGCGCTAACCAGTAGGCCACGGCTGCCCCCCAATTAATCTATATGTAGGTGTTCAGATTTGGATGATAGCCCCTGCTAATCCGTTGATAGTGTGTCTATTATGGCATTCATGCAGTGGTTAAAAGTACTGCCTCCGTAAGCTGTCTCCATAAGGTGTGAGACATTAAGCAAAGTGATAAGCCACATATAACACATCTCTTCCTGTGGTCATGTGATGTGACCTCTGCAGGTGAGATTTTACCTGAATTCTGTAAGTTATTGCTGCCAAAGTGCAGATGTGTGTTTTTGAGTTTAAGCACAACCTTCTGTAACAGATTCACTCAATGGTCGTAAGGCGTCTATATTGCTGTGACATAATAGTGACAGTCTATAGTGAGGTGGGATCCTGAAAGCGTATATTTAGGTTATTTATTTTTTGAATGTAGGTAATTCTTGAGTAGGCCAATTCTGTCCTGCTTTTGAAGTTGCCATGACACCTGTAAGTTGGGTGCACTTTATTTTCCAAAGTGGTTCAATAAGTAAGGGATAATGTATAGAAAGCCGGTCATTATTGGGAAAATAAGTGCTGACAGGGCGAACCGGTCCCCGACGCGCAGCGGAGGGGTCTTGTTCCGCCCTGAAGGGACTTATTTTCCCAATAATGACCAGCGTTCTATACATTATCCCGCTTATTACATGGCTACTTGCCAAACCGAAACAATAAACTCCCCACGATATGACTCTTTAGCCTACATAGCCTAGGCTATAGCCTATTTGTTACCGTTTCATCGTGGCTTTTGCCGAGAAACAAATAGTACACGCTTCAGCACACGCTGAACTTGAATCAAACATTCTTTAGAACACAGCTGATCAACCGTCTGCTTTCACTTTTGAATGAAGTTCCAGTCCTTGCGTAGTGATATGAAGCAGATATAGAAGCACAAAACCCATTTTCCTTGACAGCGGTCTGTTACGGCTCCTACACACAGCTGCGTTCCGTCAACGCATGCCAGTGGGTATTCCCGACGGTAGCTATGCAAATGACTTGGAAGTAAAACCGTAATGTGATTGGTTGGTGCTGTCCGTAGATTGGCTTGATTGGCCGGTGCCGTCTGTCGGTGCAGCAACAGCTGAGCTTCTCAACGCGAGCGGCGGGAGAAACGCGACGCAACGGACCCAACAATTCAGTTCGGCAACAGATCACATGAGCCCATGTAAAGTGAATGGGATGTGTCTCCAGCAACGCTATGCACGCAGCTGTGTGTAGGAGCCGTTATACTTAGCAACGGTCTGTTATTGAGAATTAGCAGACCACCGAACATTGGGAAGGCCCATTCAAGTCAATGGAGCATTCTTCAGCATTATGAAGAGCCGTGTAATAATAAACATTAATGTATCATTTAGATCTTAACTCTGATAAAAACTTCAAGTTGTGTGAACTGCGGTCAGTCATGATGAGATGAAGTTGTTTGTGCAGACAGGCAACGTGCCGTTGACTTCTTGCGTTCTCCTCTGTGGCTGTTCCACCCCTCCGGCTCCGTGTGGGGATTTTCCCAAGGGGCCGTCTTACCGGCCGCGCCGCCCCGGGTGGTTCCGTGCTGTGGAAACTCTGGGTCAGTTCCTCCGTGGCGTGGTGTCACTGGGGCCGCAGCGCTGAGGGCCCCTGGGCCAGGGCTAACCGTCCGCTGCCCACTCGCCGACGCCTCCCAGAAGATTCCCATAGCGTGCTAGCAGCCTGTACCAAAGTTCCTCTTTACAATACTTGTGTGACTAAGATCAATAAACATCCCCCCTCGCTGTGTTTGAGCGCCTAAAGAGGCAGTTATGCAAGGCCTGGGCTACGTGCCGCACTGCCCCTTCCTCTCGCCCCCCCCCCCCCCCCCATGTCTTTTCTTACTCCGATATATCTCTCGTTTTCCATCTCTCTTTCCTTCACCTCCATCTGTCTTTCCTCTGCTTTCTCTCTCTCTCTCTTTTTCTCCACCACTTCCTTTTTCTCTAGGTCCTCTCTCTGTTCCTCTTCCTCTCTTTCTCTCTCTCTCTCTCTCTCTCGCTCAGTCTTTCTCTCTCCAGTTGCTCTCTAACTATTCTGGCCTGGTGCAGGAAACCCCTTCGCGCCCCCCCACCCCCCACCACAAACACACACACACACACACACACACACACACACAGGAAGTGGTGTAGTCTTGGCGAGCCGTGCATGGAAGGGCAGACCGTATCAGTGGTGGAAGCACTGTTTACCTTTGTCTTTTTTATTTTAATCTGCAGCACGGCTCGGGCCGGCGGCCAAGGACCTAATGCACAAATTGCACAGGGCTCGAAGTGCTGAGTAGCAGGGGCCAGGCTGACCCTTTCACACGCAAAGCCAGGACTCACTGTCTCGCCCCGAGCTAGGGGCGAGGGGGGGGGGGGGGGGGGGGCAGAAGAAAGAGAAGCAGGGAGAGAGAAAAGAAGGGTAGAGGAGAAGAGATAAAAAAAGAGAAGGAGTGAGGGATGCAGAGACGGAGAGGAGAGAGGGAGAAGCGGGGCTGAGGAGGAGGAGGAAGAGTGGGAGGAGGAAGGGGCAATTGCTCGTGCAAGATAACGAGTGTTCTCTTAATTGTCTTCCAGGAATCTTTGTGGGAGAGTGAGGATGTAGTGGAATGTAGGAAATGGAAAAATGCCCAAACCATGCAGTTACCACATTCTTCCCCCAATTCACAATGGATCTGTACAATCTGAAACAACATGGAGTTTTAAATAGTCATGTGAGTTAAAAAAAAAGAACTGTTAATAACTGGCAAACACACAAACACAACACACAAACACATGATTACCAGAAGCCCAACTAAAGTGTGTGTTATAGTGCTGAAGCAGGAAGTTGGCTTTACAGGCTTGTTGGGTTTGCTGTGGCCCTGGTCTGCCATCCATCTCACTCTTTTCCTTCCACCTCTTGATAGGGCCATGTTACGGAGGTGTTGGGCCTGACTCGAACATTTCTTTTTCACTTGTCACCCTATTTGCCTACATTCTCTGTGCATTCACTTGCATACTATTTTCACTATTGCATTTGAAATAGTCGTACAATTGTGGTCTTTCCCCGAGTTTAAGAGTAGGAACTCTGACTTTGTGTGGTGTTCCAATTGTACTTTTTTTGTAGTTGGAGGTCAGAAATCTTAACTTAATGAGTTTGTGCAGAACACAATTGGGAAATGTCAACGTCAAATGTCAAATTCCAAGTTGTCAGGAGCGCAGCATTAACATTCTTGTTTTATTTTCATTTGCTTTGTTTAGCTATATTTTTCATGTAAATTCTTTCATTTCTGTTTACAATAAAAAAAAAAAACATTTTTTTCATATTAGTTGTCGTTTACGACAGTAATCCTGAGAGGCAGACAGATAGACACACACACAGACACACACAGACACACACAGACACACACAGACACACACAGACACACACAGACACACAGAGGCCTGCTAAGGTTTTTTTTTTTTTTTTTTTTTTTTTTAAACTCAGACTGACACACGCACACCACACACACAATGACAGACACATGCAGCCTCAATTGTCACTTTCCTCTCTGGTTGGCTGTCATGGTGATTAGTACATTAGGACTAATCCTAACGTTTAAGAGAAACAACAACACTGAAAAAAGGAAAGTTCTGTATACCTGGTAAGCAGTGTTAGTGTGTGTGTTTCTCTTAAGCCTTAGACCCTGTGGCCATGCCCTTTCCACCGCACACACACACACACACACACACACACACACACACACTGTATTGGCATTTTATTGTTTCTGCATAGCCAGAAATCTGTTAGGGTTGATTTCTTCCATATTCCGTATGTTTTTTACCGACTTTGGTTGACATGTTCCTGACCAGGGAGGAGGTTATAGTATCAGAAAGTCAGACCAGACAGCAAGAGCAGGGATGACTGACACAATGGACGCAACTCAGCATGTAGCATAGGAATGCTGTGAACACTTGACTCTGCTGACGGTTCCATCCGTTTGTTTTAGTTCAGTCTGCTTGTGGTTCCTTGGCCCGTTTTCCTCTCGTGTAGTCGGCCATATTACTTAGGGAAGACCCTCTCTGGCTTCAAGTCATTGCCTCTGATTCCCGCTCCTTACTGATGAAAAGAAGAATATGTCCTTGGTACCAAGTCCTTATGTGGGCCATTGATTCCTGGTGGTGGAAGTGGCCTTTAAGGCTCTTTGGTTTAAGGGGTCAGTGGGCCTGAATGAACTGGGAAGATGGAAGCATCTGTGTGTATGACTGACTGACGGTAGGCTGTGTGTGTCTGTGTTGCATTTGTGTGTTGCGTGTGAGCTGAGAAGATGGAAGTGTCTGTGTGTATGATTGATGGCAGGCTGTGTGTGTGTGTGTGTGTGTGTGTGTTGCGTTGCGTGTGACCTGAGAAAATGGAAGTGTCTGTGTGTATGACTGATGGTAGGCTGTGTGTGTGTTGTGTGTGAGTGTTGCGTGTGAGCTGAGAAGATGGAAGTGTCTGTGTGTATGACTGATGGCAGACTGTGTGTGTGTGTTGCGTGTGAGCTGAGAAGATGGAAGTGTATGTGTGTCTGACTGATGCTAGACTGTGTGTGTTGTGTGTGAGTGTTGCGTGTGAGCTGAGAAGATGGAAGTGTCTGATGGCAACCTGTGTGTGTCTGTGTTGCGCCTGTGTGTTGCGTGAGAGCAGTGAACGTGAAGAGTGTGTTGGCGATGCTGGCGTGCCACTGCCCTGTCTCGGTACACGTTCGCGTGAGAGCTCCACGCCACTGGGGCTGAGCACCAGGTTTTTCCAGTTTTTTTCTTTCTCTCTCTCTCTGTCTCTATCTCTCTCTCTCGCTCTCTCTTTTCTTTTTGTTCTCATGTTGGTTCTTTTTCTGGTATTAGCTTTTGTTTGGTTTGTGTGTGTGAGTGTGTGTGTCTGTGTGTGTGATACTCTGTGATCGTGTGCACATAAGGTTCTATTTCAGTGAGAGAAGTGTTCCCATGGCGGCTTGTTTTTAAGTTAGATCGGTAGGTGTTTGTAATCAACAATCAAGCCTATTTAACATTGCATTACATGACGCAGGATACAACAACAATGCAAAATTGCCTATTGGCAGTCGCAAACGCATGGATCCAGGATCCAGAAAGTTCCTCCTTCATGGTACCACATGCGCTGCCTGCCAGTAGTCTGAATTTCCAACTCAAGAAACAAAGCAACAAAAAACAAATTACCAACAAAGCTACCTTAGGGTACGTTCAGACTAAGCGTCTTTTTCTGACATAAGAAGTTGCACAGACCGCTTTTTCAGTTTGAAAAAAAAGCTGCCATCGTATTGTTCCAAAAAGCAAATAGACAAAGTTACTAACGTTACGTGTGGGTTCAAAATGTCGCGGAAGAGAAAACTCACGTTGGCTATTGCTTTTGGCATGTTATGGTAAAGTTGTGAAGTCATGTCAAACAATTCCCTATGTTCAGACACTAAAACGAGTCTCTCGACCCGTGGTCACCTTCTCCATTTTTTACTTGGTTGTCATGGGAAACCACAGGTCTCAGTAAACTGCTTGTGATTGGTCATCTGTAAAAAAGACAGCATGACGTATGGCGTTTTTCCGCTAGAAAGACTGTTGCAGTCACGTTTTAAAAGAAGCTGACAACTTTTTTGAAAACATGGTCTACTCCATAGGGTTATAATGTAAAACGGACGCCGGCAGCTGAGAAAAAGACGATTAGTCTGAATGTACCCTAAGTTGTGTGCTTTTGCAGTTTTTAAAAAATCTGCCATCTTTTTTGTTCCAAAAAAGCAGCTGGAAGCGTCTTTTTCGGTTATCTGCTTGTGATTGGTCAGCTGTCAAAAAACAGCAACACATAGGGTGTTTTTCCACTAGAAGTTGAACATTTCTCAACTTAAAAAACAGCTTTAAGTTTCAGAAAAAGACGCCCACGATCATGTTTTAAAAGAAGCCGAGGACTTTTTTGAAAACATGGTCTACTCCATAGGATTATAATGTAAAACGGACGCCGGCAACTGCGCAAAATACGCCTTGTCTGAACATAGCCTGAATGTGCAAAAACAGCATCACCAACAGAGCAGCCTTTGTGACCATTTCCTCCTCGTTGCTGTGGCCATTTATGATCCCCCTCAGCAACGACTTCCACCAGTTTTCCCCTCCTAATAGATAGATACACTTCTACATATGATATGCATAAGGTTTCACCTTCATCCTTGCCCATTTCAGACTGTCATTCAACTAGTAGTTAGTAAGACTACTAAATAACTCTTGTCGCCTTGAGCTGCTAGAAATAAACAAATGAACGTGAATTTGGTGATGTGGGAAAAATGAGCGGAAAAGCCGTAAACTGCCTGCTTGTTACTTAATGGAAATATCCACATCTTGGAAGAATACTTTTTAAGCCATCATTTGGAAGCTGGGGTGCTCCTCAGATTCTGTGTTTCTCTACCTAATCGGAGTCCAGATGTAGTAAAAGTCTCTCTCTCTCTTTCTCTCTCTCTCTCTCTCTCTCTCAATTTCAATTTCATTGTTGCTTTATTAGCATGATTGCAGGTACAGGGTTGCCAAAGCACAAAACAAAACATTGTAATAATTTGTACAAAAACAATGAGAACATTGAGAACATTGAGGGAAAGGAAATGTCAAATGTCTCTCTCTCTCTCTCTCTCTCTCTCTCTCTCTCTATCAGTAATTTTTTGGCCTAAAGCCCCTTGTGTTTCCCAGCTCTTGACTTCTTCTCCCTCCATCTCCCAGGAACACCCCTGAACTCTAAAGCTGCGCCCCAGCCCCCCATCCAACCGCCCCCCCGGAGGAACAGCACCCGGAGCAGCTCAACGGGCCCCCTCAGCCGGCCAAAGGATGACTATTGTTTCGGTGACGGGACGGAAGAAAGCCTGGACACAGACTTCGACTTTGAGGGCAACCTGGCGCTCTTTGACAAGGCTGCCGTGTTCTCGCAGATGGAGCGCCATGGCAACGGACCACGGCAGCGGACCACGCCTGGCAACCCATCCGCACCCTGCTACCGGCACAATGAGAACGTCCTGGAGGCGCAGCCGGTGGTGTACAGACGGATCACAGTTCCTCAGTATGGGGGGAAAGAGTACTGCACTGGTAAGACCTTACTGCCTTTGCGTCATCTCAACACACTGGAACACTTTCACAGCTCTCTAAATATTCTCTCTCTCACACACAGCGCGCACACACACACACACACACACACACACACACACACACACACACACACACACACACACACACACTCACACTCACACTCACACACTAGAGGTGTCAGAACTACTGATTTTTACTAGTCGACTAGTCATTGTGTACCGGCACAGTGCTGGTGGTAACATCACCATTAGTGCTAGGTGTTTCAGTGCTAGGTGTTGGCAGCTGGTATTTCATCTTTTCTATGGCTATCCATAGCCGTCATGTTCTTATTGGACTTTAACACAGCTGGACACAACTTGGGTGTCTGTGGAACAGGTCTCATTTTTGGTGAAGTACTTCCATACATAGGAATGTCTAGCCCGTTTAGCCTTTAGCCATTTTGTCCATGACTACTTGACTGCTACCTACTAGTGATATTAATAGTTGACTTGTCAACTAGTTAACTAGTTGATTAAACCCCTAACACACACACACACACACACACACCTGTCTCTCTCTCTTTCTCTCTCTCTCTCTCTCTCTCTCTCTCTCTCTCTCTCTCTTTCTCTCTTTGACACACTCTCTCTTTCTCTTTCTTTCTTGCTCACACTCTCACACAAACATTCTCTCAAATATATATACTCTTTTGATCCCCTGAGGGAAATTTGGTCTCTGCATTTATCCCAATCCGTGAATTAGTGAAAAACACTCCGCACACAGTGAACAACACACAGTGAGGTGAAGCACACACTAATCCCGGCGCAGTGAGCTGCCTGCAACAACAGCGGCGCTCGGGGAACAACAGCGGAGTTCAGGGTTTGCAAACACACATACGATCACTCTCCTGTTCTCCAGACCAAGCTGGCGATTGTCTTGTTCAGGACTACTGCTGCATCCTCTAGACGTTTTAACAAGTCAACATCAAGCCTCTGATTGGTTGAATCAGCAGTGCCCCACCCAATCAAAACGCTTCTTATAGATAAGATGGCGCAGCCAGCAAGTTGGCATGGGAGTGCAGCTGGGTCCCAGGATACCAGTCACGTAGGGCATAGAGCACACAGACATTGCCCATGCAACGCTAAAAATAGGCCCAGGGCAAACAAACAGTCAGGAGCAGAAGCAAATTGGCCTGTAATCAGACACACCAGCGTAAGGAGAGGAGGGAGCAGGACAAGGATGGACAGATGGGGAAAGAGGGCTGTGGGTGGAGAACAGAGTACAAGCGCACTGTTGTGTGCGTGCGCGTGCGTGTCCGTGTCTGTGCGTGCATCTGTGTGTGTGTGTGTGTGTGTGTGTGTGTGTTTGTAATGGGAATCTAATATTGGTAGGCTGAAATTCTGCCAGCTACTCCCTAAAGAGAGAACTATACTCCAGCAAGTGTTCTCTCCGTTAACTCATTGAGTGCCAAAAACGTAATATTACGTTTTTAGCTTTTTTTTTTTTAATTACGAAACTAGACACTCTAACACACCTTATATGTGATTTTGGGAACTCTATGATGAATGGAAATTAAATATATGACGATCGAAAACTTATGAAAACGCACAATCTGGACATTTTATCTGGACATTTAATCTTAAAACTCTGCTTTTGATGGTTGCCGCTTTGGGTTGAATCAGTGACACATGCACGTCAGGTCAAAACCAGGCCATTTTCGTGGGTTTATCACTAGGTGGCAGTCTCGCAAGGTCACTTCCCGGAAACTTTACAGGCAACACTTCGTATTTCATCAAAGACGCTACATCTCCATTTCTAGAAATAAAACAGGGATTTTGATGAAACTAGCCACTGTTTAGCTTGGGATTTCTTAGGAACAGAGGCATGTGTCCATAGCTATACCATAGAATACGCTGTGGCTCTACAAAAATCGTCAACAATGATCAAGATTGCTGGCACTCTGGGCCAAAGCTTCCGAAAACAGTGCAGCATTCAATTCATTCAAGAGTTAATTCTCTCCGTAATTTCTCTGTCTTTCTTATTCTTTCTCTTTTAATTTCTCTCTCTCCTAATAGGTAACACTCTAACCTTCTCCCCCCATCTCTCTCTCTCTCTCTCTCTCTCTCTCTCTCTCTCTCGCTCTCTTAATAGGTAACACTCTAACCTTCTCCCCCCTGTCTCTCTCTCTCTTTCTCTCTCTCTCTTAATAGGTAACACTCTAACCTTCTCCCCCCATCTCTCTCTCTCTCTCTCTTAATAGGTAACATTCTAACCTTCTCCCCTCTCTCTCTCTCTTAATAGGTAACACTCTAACCTTCTCTCTCTCTCTCTCTCTCTCTCTCTCTTAATAGGTAACATTCTAACCTTCTCCCCTCTCTCTCTCTCTTAATAGGTAACACTCTAACCTTCTCCCCTCTCTCTCTCTCTTAATAGGTAACACTCTGACCTTCTTCCCTCTCGTCATCCTCTCACTCTCCCACTCCTCCCTCTCCTTCACCACTCATTCTTCCCTGCACACACAGCCCAGGGAGCTGGCACTGTTTGTTATTCTTTCCCTTTTTTTAAAGCCTTTTTTTGTTTGTTTTAAGCTTGAGTGAAGAGAGTGAGCAAGCGAGAGAGAGAGAGAGGGTTGGTTGGAGAACGAAGGAGTGATGGACTGGACTGAAAAGGCAGACGAGGGGACCAATTCAAGCCCAGAATAGAGTCGGGGCCCGGGGGAACCGGGTCCTTTTCCATAGGCCCTTAATTAGAGGCCAGGCCAAGCAGGTCAACTGCGAGCACCAGAGAACAATGGCAAGGGCCCGCAGGAGAACGGTGAGCGGGAGTGTGAGCGACTCTTGGCACGCATACGGACATGATGGTATAGAACACACACACACACACACACACACACACACACACACACACACAGAGGCACAGGCTGCTCCAGAGATAACAGTCTCTTCCTGTTCGGAGTGGATGAACAAGAGAGTCAGCAGCTGCCGGAATCCAGCCGCCTTGGCTTACTCCCATTGGCTAGAAAACGGACAGAACTCTTTGTCACTGACCTATAAGGAGCATGAGGTCCTGCTGATGGACTAAAGTGAAGCTTGAGCGTTGTTCTATTGGCTGGAGAGAGGTCAGTGTGCTCTTTGAGTAGGAGATAAAGGCTGTGGCGGCGGAAGCAAAGAACTCCACGATGCCAAGTTCATTCATTTCTTATATATCGGAACACCTCGCAGGCCGTTAATTCTGCTTAATACCTGGTTGCCACTTATGTGTGTAAGCCAACCTGTTCAGTTGCACTACTTTCTGTACACATAGACTATGATAACATTGGTTAGTTTGCTTGGCTAGAGCTGAATCCTCTGTTACCATGCCTTGCTGGCTAGATGTCATGTTTATTATGACTGTTATACTTAACATTCAAAAGGGCATTGACATGGAACAGTGGTGAAACATTATTATTTGTATTTATCCTTTATCCGATCTATTTTATATGACTTATATTTTCTGATGTCCCGAGAAGCCACTCAGAAAATAGTATTTCTATAATGGGGGGGGGGGGGTGGTGCTCGATGCCCTATGTGGCTGGTATCCTGGGACCCAGCTGCACTCCCATGCCAACTTGCTGGCTGCGCCACCTTATCTATAAGAAGCACCAACAGGGTTCTGACGTTTTATACTCAGCTTGAATTGGGTTACCCCATTTTTATATGGCAAAAATGTTGATTACATTTACGGACACCTTGGTATCCCTAGTCATTTTTCTGCGTGTGAAATGCAAGGTGTGGCGTGTTGCGTGTGAGCTGGTTGAAATGCGGGTGTCTCACGCCCAATGCGTACAACTTGAGAACCCTGAGCACTAGGAACACCTATACTCTTTCACCTACACAATCGTAAACTGTCCTGCACTCTTGTACATGAGTCAAAACTTAGCTTACAGCATCTGTATTTCTCTCTCACACACACACACACACACATTCGCGTGCACACACACACACACACATTCGCGTGCACACACACACACACACACACTCGCGTGCACGCACACACACACACACACACACACACACACACACACACACACACACACACACACACACACATTCTGAGAAAACCATGCCAGTCACTGTTACACAACTCGCATACCCAGGCATCCTAGACAGGAAGGCTGGCCAAAGTAAACTGGTAGTACATGAACACCTCACGCATGAATGGCTCAATTTCAGCCTCCTGGTTTATTGACTTTTCATCGATCTGGTTCCAATAATTATGTAACCCTTCATCTCCTGGCATGTCAGCACTCACTATTCACTATTCAGCACTCACTATTATTATAAGAATTCGGAGAAATCGGAAAGATGTGTTTTATGTGTCTCATGGTTGGAAGGATGCAGAGAAGGTTGGCATGTGCGATATAAATAAAGTCAGTGGAAGCTAGTTTTGCAGCCTCTATTAGACTATGTTTTGGAGTGTATTTTGTTGATTCATTTGTGTTTTTATGGAGTAACTTGGACTTTTCTCATGTCACAGGTGAACTATGTGTCAGGTGAAGCAAGGCCAGTGAAGGTGAAGAGCCAAAGAGGCTGTAAATAGCAAGATTTAATGAAGCACTAGATAATAATATCTAGTTATTATAATAATAATAATAATAATAATAATAATAATAATAATAATAAAGCATTGTTCAATCATCTTTTGTATCCATGCTCTTGAAATAGCAGCAGAGTAGAGACAACAGGATGGCAAAGTCTGAGCCCTCCCATTATGAGTGACGAGTGGCATGGGTCAAAACGTCTGAGGAAGGAGCATTTAAATAGAATGACTTGCCAATCAATGCACGCTTTTTTAAAATCTTGCCTACACTCTCATGCTAGAAGTAGTCCATGCCCATAGCTTGCCTTGCCCCTGGCTGTATAGTGTGCTTTGCAGAGCTCCACAGCCTTGAAGTCTCAGTCAGGCTGTGTGCTCCTGGGTCGTGCCATGCCCTGGTTGGGCCCCTGGGCAGAGCAAGTCGGCCACCGCCTCCTCTCACTCCTGTACGAGTGCCACACCTTTCACTTGACACCTTTACTGCTCCAGCAGCAGGAAGCAGGAGGGTGGATGGGTACCGGGCTGGCAGGATAATCCTCTTCCTGTGCAGCCTGTAATTATCGTGCCGCTCCAAACAGCCCTACATAAACAGCAGCTCCGCTATAGGAACACACACATGCACGCATGCACGCACGCACGCACGCACGCACACACATACACACACAAACACACACACACACACACGCATAGCATACGCATACACACACCCGGATGCACATACACATACATGGGCATAGACACATACTCACACACACACCTCCAAAGCCTCTTGTATAAACACACACTTACCTGTAATCTCACTTTACACAAAAGTCAGTGTACCAAATCATATGTTAACGCAAATCTTTCTACACACAAACACACCACACACAGACACACACACACACCCACAGACACACACACACTCATGCGTATCGGGCCATACTCCAGAATGTACCAGAAGATGTTTGCGGAAACAGCTAAGATTAAGGGGGTTTTGATTGCCTGGAAACGAGTGGATTGACCGGAATGGCTTGTTCAGATTTTGTAGTTATTTAGCGACGCCTAAAGTAAACGACAAGGGAAATTAGGGGTGTGCTGTTTGTTCACAAGATGACCAGAACACTTGTCACTCGTTTATCTTACTAAGGACCCACTTTAGACAGCAGGCAATATCCAGCCTGTGTAGGCTACTAAGCCAGTTTAATGCAAACTGATACGCACGCACGCAGGCACGCACACAGGCACTCAGGCGCGCAGGCACGCACGCACGCACGCAGGCACGCACGCACGCACGCATACACGCACGCACGCATACACGCATACACGCATACATGCTAAGCAAACATATTGCCACTCTGGGCATAGACACACTGCCAACCAGTGCTTTTTGTGCACTCTCTCTCACACACACACACACACACACACACACACAGAGTGAATCTATGCTCTTCAAACAGAGTGAAAGCGAGTGAGTGGCAGCCCTCCCCTTCTGGCACTGTAGCTGTTGTCACCGTAGGGGTTGGAAGACAGCTAGCTCGCCAGGCTGGTAATTGACAGCCCCACAGTACAGGCCTGCACAGCACTCTGTGTTCCTATGCAGCTCGTGCCCCTCCAGGTCCCGTCCAGGCTCTGGGTCATGGCAGCCCTGGGCTCTCATTTATTCTCCATCTGCTGCCCTTCTCTTCTGCCCTACACAGGGGCATATTTTGGGAATTCAGAGAAGGGATTTATCAATTGTGAAATTCTGGGCTGATACCGATGGGGAAACAATATAACAATTTGCCAGATAACCGATCCTGATATTTTTTTTATTATTTGTTTGTGTACTTTGTTTTTGTTGTTAATGATGCCTTTTAGTTAGCCTGGGTGCCAGCCGAACTTAGCTTCGCCCACAACATTTGAGGTCGGGAAGTTCGTATCGTGACTAGAATCTGAGTATGACGTGTCAGGCTACCTTTTAGTGGCAAGGAAGAAAATATTAATTACAAAAATTACCAGAACCATTTACAAGTCTTTCAGGCCTTCATAGCACCATCTCTGAATGCCCCAGTCAGCATATAACACAACATTTAGCTAGCACGGAATTGATGCGACATAACTGGTAAACGTCAACCACCGCCATCGGTAAATGTCATATCAATTTGCTGATAGCCAATCCAGTCAGCAGGGCCAGTATTGGCCCGATTGTGATGTAAGGCCAGAGACGATGCCAGAGACGATGTTAGGCTCTTCTAACCTGTTCTGCACAATAATAATGAACACCTTCAGGTAAAGGTCACCTGCCCTCTAAACTTTCCACTACTGAAGCTCACCTGTCTCATGGCACAACTCTGTACTCTGCTGCAGCTCACCTGTGTGACATCACAACCTCACCTATCTTACAGCCCAACCTCACTCGTGCACCTCTTAAGCTCACCTGTGTTCCATCACAACCTCACCTATCTTACAGCCTAACCTCGCCTGTCCACTGCTGCAGCTCACCTGCGTGACATCACAACATCGCCTATCTGTTGCACTGTTGCAGCATCCCCATCCGATACTTGATACTTGCAGTAACCAGGTCAGGTCACCTGTCTGACTCACCTGTGGGTCCCCGCCCACTGCCGTCTCCTGCTCCCTGAGGCCCTGGTTATCTCCTCGCGTGCTGCCTCAGCTGTGCACTACAGGCCACCTGGTCGAGCAGGTTGAGCATTGCGTGTGTGGTGTTGCGTGCATCTGGGCAGTGGTTTTTTCTCGGTGTGTGTATCTACTGTGTGTGCGTGCGTGAGTCCGCGAGTATGACTGAGTGAGTTAGATTGGGCTTGCCAAAGGAGTATAGAAGAGATGACCGACGGACAACGAGAAATCTTACTCATCTACCATTTTATTATTATGATCTATACATTTTTGGACATATACATGTTTATGTAGGCAATATTTTAAAACAGAGTAATGGCAATAAATCACAAATGGAATTGAACTGAGCGAGGGTGAGAGGTTGATAGGGGTAAGGTCACAAGAGAGGAAGAGGGCAGTGTTTGAGAATTAAGAGGGGAAGGGGGCGTGGGGTATTGGGGCCTTTTGCATGTTTGCACAGATGAATTGTATTGGGGGAGAGAGGAGAGGAGGAACGTGTTCGGCACTGGGAAGCCACAGCGGTGGCGTAGGAATTCTTGTCTGAGGCACCTGTTGGAATGGCAGCGTGTGTAATTAGCAGGAGGCCTCCGCTCCCTAACCCACCCTCCTCTTCCTGTGCTCCTGTAGCTTGCATGCTAGCGTGTAGTTGGGCTTATCACTCGCGTGCAGCTGTGTGTGTTTGTGTGTGTGTGCTTGCGTGTCTGGGCGAGCCTTACCACTTAACCAGTGCTCCCTGGTGTACTCACATATACACACACACACACACTCAGGCACTTACACACGCAACATACACATTGTAATATGTTCCCTGTCGTTGTTCTAGAATGATAAAAGAACATGGGTGTGGAGATAAGCAGAGTGATAAGCAGTGCAGCGAGGCACGACACCTGAATATGTGTGTGTGTGTCTGTGTGCTTGTGTGTGTGTGTGTGTGTGTGTGTGTGTGTGTGTCTGTGTGCGTGCATATGCAACCTTTCCCATTTAGTTGCAACATACAGTACACCTTCCTGTGGGTGGATGCGATGTGTGAATAGTCCCCTCCCGTGTCTGTCTGTGTGTATGGTATGTGTGCGTGAGTTTCTTAGAGAGAGAGAGAGAGAGAGAGAGAGAGAGAGAGAGAGAGAGAGAGAGAGAGAGAGAGAGAGGCAAACAGAATGGAAGTTCACTGGCTTGGTTCGTATAGTGTCTGTACAGCATGAAGTAATCACTGTGGCATCTGCGGAGCCTTCGCCGCCCTGACGAGCTCTTCACAGGAGGCTGTTAGCGTCTTAACTGCTTCCCTGTGGCCTTGGTGTGTGTGTGTACATGTGTGTGTGTGTGCGTGTTTATTACAACTGTGATTGTTTTGTATCACTTTGAGTCTGTTCAACAGGAGTTTTGATTGTGTCTGTGGTAATTGTGTGTGTCTATGCTTGTGCTTGTAATAGGTGATGTATGTAAACAACATACCGTTGTAAGCGTTAGCAAAGGTCAAGTTAAAAGGGCAGGTCACTGGCAGCAGTGCCAGATGTGAGCAGTGAGCGGTAGTATAGATAGGAAATGAACATAGCTGCCAGTGTAATAAATTCCAGTGTGGCTGTTGCTTCTTGTCCCATCTCCCACCCATCTAACTTTTGTCTTTTTTGTCGTTTCATCACCCCTCCCTAACCCCCGCACACACACACACACACACACACACACACACACACACACACACACACACACACACAAACACACCCATATTTCTACCCCCCCCCCCCCCCCCCCCACGCACACACACACACTCATACTACCACCCACACACACACACTCTCACACACACACACACACACCCCTCCCTCCGTGTCCTTGCTGCAGACTCGGGTCTGGTGGTGCCCAGCGTGTCCTATGAGCTGCACAAGCGTCTGCTGCGGGTCAGCGAGGAGCATGGCATCTCTCTGGAGCGCAGGCTGGAGGTCACCGGAGTGTGTGCCTGCCAGATGGCCCTCACACTACTGGGAGGGCCCAACCGGTTAGTGTGTGTGTGAGAGATAGAAGTTCGATTATATGTCTATGCAAGGAGTGTGTGTGTGTGTGTGTGTGTGTGTGTGTGTGTGTTTGAGTATATGTGTGCATGTTTGAGCATATAGTTTCACCAGGGTGTGTCTTTGGCAGGGTGATTTGGTAAGTGTTTGTGTGCCATAGTGTGTATTAGTTTGTGTGCTTGCATGGGTGTGGGATTGAGGGAGGTTAATGTGTAAGAGAGGAGAAAAAGATGTACTTTTGTTAAGATGGATGGATGTGTGTGACCAACTGGTGCAGAGTGTGTGTGTGTGTGCGTGCATTTGTGTGTGTGCGTGTTTTTAACAGACCCTGTTTACTTGTATGTTGCAATGGCATGTTTGGAGTGGGATGATCCGGCTCAGACTAAACACAAGACTCGGCCCTCCTATTCAACGTGTTATTTCCTCAGTTGTCATGGGGATGTATAGCCATTATTGCTCTGTGACACGCTAGCCTCTCCTGTCCCCGTTTCGAGGCCCCAGATTCCTCACAGGCACCACCCCCACCCCCACCCCATCCCCCCTACTACACCCAGTGTGAGTAAACAGTAGACTCCTCTCGACCCTGTAAAAGGCTCAGGTAAAGCCGGCCCAGGTGAGGACCAGGTGTGTCTGGAGGCCAGTCGTCTGCAATTAGACGTGTCTAAAAAAATCAAGAGATCTGACCCTGGTGCTCCTGTGCACCTTTACTACTGCCCGTCATTAGCGCTTCTCTTTGAAGAGCGACGGATCTACTTTATTCCGGTGTTACGGAGCCTTGGAGCAGAGCTGGAGGAGCAGCAGGCAGATCTGCAGCCCCACCACCACCACCACCACCACCTCTTCCTCCACCTCCACCTCCCAAAAAAAAGTGTTACTTCTTATGTAAATGTAGCACAACCATCTTTCGCTATCTCTTCCTCTCTAACCTCTTGGCACGGCTACAAACAGTTGCATGAGACTGGAGGAAAAAAAAAAAAGATAAGCGACTGCAGACGATCTGGTCCAAAGGTTTCTTTTGATGGTGTCGGGTATTATATAAGGTGAGTTTTTGTTTAACGTACGTCAGATGGCTCACTGTCCCACTAGCTAGTAATGGATGAATTCAGCACGGCACGTAAGGCCCCACCGGCCCCGCTCCAAACCTTTGCTCTGAAGCTGTTGCCAAGGGTCAAAATGAACAGCTTGTAGGCTATTGTAACAACTCAGTTTACATAAAGCATATGGTTATTGCTAAACACAGCTAAATATAGCCTATTTTGAATAATAAGCACAATCTTCTGAGTGTTATTTGGAACCTCTTGCTACTTTTTAAGACAATGAAACCTACAAAGTTGATTAGACAGCAAATATTTCCCAGTGCTTAGGTGTTCTTTGGTGTTCATTTTTAGGATGTAGAATATTGTACAGGAATGTTGTACAAGTACTTGTCAGAGGCTGTATCTAAAATGAGAAGCTAGATGGACAAAGTCCATTTTAGACCCAAGACCCAAACCTATGTGTGAGACCTTAACAAGTCTTTGAACAAACAAAACCAAATCTTGGATCAATGAAACAAATTGACCTGTTGTTTTGCAGGCTGTTGTGTGCAGCACTCACACGGATATGTTCCACTGACCCACAAATGCCCTCCTATTGATGAACCTGTCTATTGATTATTTGACTGACCTGTTACTCAGCTTGATCACTCCCTCTTCTCTCTCCGTCCTCAGTCTGAACCCCAAAAAATGGCCTCTGTGCCCCACAGAAACCCATTGATCAGTTGTTTGAAGGCCCCTGTCTGTCCTGAGGGGTACAAGTACGAAGTATGTTTAGTGACTAACCTCGTTAGTACTCAGAGTAAGTGTTAATTCATCTAAAAGAAAATTGTCTTGGCTTTGCCTTGCGTGGAGAATGAAGCAATAGGCCTCTTCTATTATGTTTACCACTTTAGTCACATTCAAACAAGGAAGAAACTATCAGCAATATTACGAAGAGAGACAATGGAATGTCAGTGACACGAAACGCCATGCAACAGTTACAGTTAAGCTTCTCTCCGCTTCTGAGGCAACAGGTCATGAGTGACAAAATAAATCACCATATAAATCACTTGAGTTGATTGGCCCAGGTCCATTACTAAACCATGTACTTAGAAATACACCTCTGCGCCTACTGATTTCTACAGTCACACAAACATGCATCACTGGTACACACAGGTGCTCTGGCTGATCAACCAGACTGATTGTTTGACTAATTGTCTGTCCCCTATATTCTCTTTACCCCCCCCCCCACGCCCATCCAGACTGAACCCCAAAAACGTGCACCAGCGCCCCACGGTGGTGCTCCTGTGTGGGCCACACGTGCAGGGAGCCCAGGGGGTCAGCTGCGGTCGCCACCTGGCCAATCACGAGGTGGAGGTCATTCTCTTCCTGCCCAACTTTGTCAAGATACAGGAGGCCCTCACCCATGAGCTCAGCCTATTCGGACGGGCCTGGGGCAAGCAGGTGTCCAGCATCAGAGGTAGGTATGGCATGGCAAACAAAACCCCTGATGTCGGTCCGGTCCGAAAAATCAGTGGTGGTGTTGGAGAAGTTGCACATTAAAATGCGCATGTTCACTCAACTGAAGATGATGGACAGTAAAGTACCCTTAAACATCTCAGTAAATTTACCTTACAGCAAGAACTTTGAGATGCATATTAATGGTATATTAATGGGTAATTAGCATCAGTTTTAGGTAATTAGCATCAGTTGTCATGAGTGTCTGTAACTTAGCCAACAATTTGGGGCAGCCGTGGCCTACTGTAGGGCTTGTAACCGAAGGGTTGCCGGTTCGATCCCCGACCAGTAGGAAAAATGTGTAAAAAGTAGTTGAGCACTGCTCTCCCATGCCCACATCCACGGCTGAAGTGCCCTTGAGCAAGGCACCTAACCCCTCACTGCTACCCGACCGCCACTGTAGCAAGCAGTTTGCCTGTGTGTGCTTCACCTCACTCTGTGCTATGTTTTTTTTCACTAATTCACGGATTGGGATAAATGCAGAGACCAAATTTCCCTCACAGGATCAAAAGAGTTGCTGAAAATCTCACCTGTTAGCTATATTAAATAGTCATAAATCACACTTAATTGGAATGTACTCTTATAACTCATTACCGAGGCTGAGGATGAAGGACATTTCAAAAGCTTGAAATACTGTAGTAATACTTGCTTACACTGTAAAGGTGTAATCTAATAGTTGTTGATACAAGACAAGAATTGTCTGCTGCCCTCTGTTGGTTGAGAAAGGAACAATTGTGTCCTTTTCACCTTTACATACTTTGTTTAAGCATTTTCTGAAGAGGTATGCTTTTATTTATTCAGTTCTTAGATCCCTAATCTCTTGACCACAATAATAGTGCATGGATGGCTCTTGTTTTCTAATCTGTGGTTACCTGCTGTAGGCATTCCTCTCATTCTTTTTCTATTATGTAACCCCCCCCCCCCCCCAATCCCCATCCCAAGCAGACCTGCCAGTGAGCCCGGTCGACCTGGTGATCAACTGCCTGGACTGCCACGAGAACCCGCACCTGAGAGAGCAGCCCTGGTACCGGGCAGCAGCCGAGTGGGCCAACCAGAACCGGGCCCCGGTCCTGAGCATCGACCCGCCAGTCACCGGGCAGAGCCAGGCCCAGGGCCAGGGCCCGGCTGTGGAGGCCAAATGGTCACTGTGCCTGGGCCTCCCCCTGGCACTGGGAGAGGGCGCGGGTCGGGTGTACCTGTGTGACGTAGGGCTGCCCAGACAGGTGTTCCAGGCCGTGGGCATCAACTACTTGTCGCCCTTTGGCTGCAAGTTTGTCGTTCCCCTGCATTCAGCCTAGGCGTCGAGAGATGTTACATTTCGCTCTATAGACAGACGCAGACACAAACTCACTTGCTCTCTCAATACAAAAGGCACACATAGCCTATAGTTTCAAAACACACTCACACACAAAGCACACATTCTACAGTTTTACTATGTTACACACACACACCTCTGTCTCAAGAGTGAGATTAGCTATGTTAGGGGTGAATGCACATATCTGGACAGAGACCTACCTTTAGATGTGGCACTGTAAAATGGCTCTGTGCAATCTATTTTTCTTTTGTCGAGACTTCCAGGAGAAGGTTACAAAAGCAGATGGTTTGGCTCGTGGCACTTTACCTGATAAGGCACTTTAATAGTCTGCTGCTGTAGGACTGCTGTTTGTGTTTTTGGTGGATGGGGAGGGGGGCAGTTAGGGGCAGTTAGGGGTTCACTAGGGTTCAGTGATCGCGTGCGGAGGCTCTTCAGAGGAGGAAAGACCATCAGAGCCGCACTTCCTGTCTCTTTTGTGTGTGTGGTGACACAGCTCTAACCGTGACCGTGGCAACCTTGGAGTCAGAGGCTATTTACCAAAGAGGGACCACTGTTAGTGGCACCTGACCTCTCGACCCCTCCTCTTTGACCCCTATGATTGGCTGGGGCCTCCTGGTGCACTTCCTTTTTCCTGCTCGGAGTTTTGTGTGGGGAAGTCCTGACTCATTGATCCATAGTAAAGCACTACATTCAAATACTTAACACTAATACCTAAGCCATGGACAACAGTTTGTCTGACTTGACAGTTTGGTTTGATTCTGGAACTTTCCCCTTGTCCCCTTCAGTCTCTCTATTGCAGTTTATTAGTTATGTATGTCTTCCTCTCAGTTAAACAGTAGGGTACATTGTATAAGCTAAACAATGATTTTGTGACAGCAATCAGAACAAAGGATAAGTGAAGGCTAAGTAAAATTGAATGTACTTAAAATGGAAATAATAAGGTCATGAGTTTACCCCTACAGGAACTTAATATTGCTGAGAAAGTGCTGCAGAGATTTCCTGAATGTTCCTGTGGTTACTGCCCATGAGGCCTTAGCAGTGAGATTTGCACTGACCTGGCAATCAGGTGTTTTTGAATTTCTATTTCAAATGTTTAGTTAACTTTTTTGTGTGTAGTGGGGCATTTTTTCCCCAGCCCTATTTTTCAGTTAAACGTAGTCTACCTCCACACAAATGTGCTTGCGTGCCTGCAGATTCAGTTCCTAGTTATTGACAGTTCATGTGATACTGAGCCACACTGAAGAAACATGTTAGCAAGCCAATTTTGAAGTCTCATAGTGAAATTGACATGCACTATTCATCAGACATTAAATGTGATTACCACAAGTCTCACATGTTTTGGCAAACTTTAATATCTGAATAGCAAAATAAAAAGCATACCCATTGAGTGCCATTGTGGAGTTATTATAGTTGAAGAAGATTGATTTAATTATTAGGCTGGTGATGCAACCAGTTGTTGTATTGTGAAGAGAATGTCTGTCTTTTCTTCATTAAGTGGCTGTTATTAACACAATGCTGATATGTCACTGGCAACAGGTTATACTACTTGCACAGTGATGAAAGATGTGCCCTATGCTGCCTTCTCATTTAGCAGACACTTGTAATTCAGAAGCAGCTTACAGTACAAGTAGATCTCTATACTACTGTGTGTATGTGTTTATACCACAGGAATAAATAATTTGATGATCATCATTGCTTCATCTGGGGAGGAATGTTCTTCTGCCATTTCAAGTTGTTTATGTCCACACCGTTTGGACACATTGTCCTGTAGTAAAACACTTTTACACTCAATTTGTTGATTTGTTACATTTGTACACATGTTGTGTAAACTAACACAATCTGTTGTGTCCATCTGCACTTTATTGTGAATTCATTAAATGGGTTTTTCAACCACCATGGTTCTATTCTGTTTGTGTTGGAGCAGTCTGCGGTGGGTATATTGACATTTCGAGATCCGCTGCTTCACTGTCAGGTTTCCGCCTGTTCTACGGGGGGAATTTCGGGATGCCAAATGAGCTCATCCTCACAAGCTGCCTGAATGCCACTTTGATTACAGAGGTGCAGGGTGGAACTTGCCATCTGGTTTGTCAGCACTTATTCTATGTGTCCACAACTGCTTGCTTGCTTTCTTTTGAATGCTTTCTCTGAATTAAACAAAAATATGTAAACGTGTCTATTGGATGCCGTTTTAACAAGCATTTTTCCACAGTTAGGTCAGGATGTTACTATTTTGAAACCAGCCTTCATCCATGAAGCACAAAGCCTCCTAGTGACCAATGCTTGCAAGTGCACTGACTGACAGTCAACAAATAAATGAGACGTTACACTCTTAGTATAAGAGTATAAAGACAAAGCCATTATATTTTAACAATCAGCATACAACTGCAGAAGGAATTCATTGTACTCCAGATGCAGGAGTGTTTTTACATTAAAAATGCATTACAGTTACACTGTATTGCTCTTGCAGAAATGCAGTAGGCTATTTTGGACATGTAACTGCATATAACATGCGTTCACATCAGAACATTTGCAGTATATATTCTGTACATCAGAATATTTGCAGTATATATTGCAGTTTTTTGTCCTATAAAGCAGTTATTTTCAGTAGGGGTGAAACCAGATAAAGAATGGAGACCAAGTTTGGCACAGAAATAGAGGTTTGACTAAAAAATGGAGAAGCAGTTATGGCCTCTCTCCTTAGGCCTAATCAGCGTGGCATGACTCAAAGTTTTTGCCCCCATAAGATCTGCTTTGAGCTATTCAACCCAGCCAACCTGGTCATTTCCCACCTATTTTAGCCTACCATAAAATGCCTGACCTCTTTAGAAAGCTGAGACCCTGTAGTTTCTTAGGAAACAATCATATCACACAATTAGGATTAATTGTGTGAAGTACTGTCACAGAGGCTAAAATATATTGTTTTTTCTTCTTCTTTCTACTGGGTTACAAACATTTTTGAACTGACCACATTTCAGCCCTCTAAGTCACTTGAGAAACACAACTGTGCCCTAGCATCAGGTCTTGTGATGCTGTGTGTAAAAGTGGATCAATATAGAAGAAACGATGAGTGGTTTACACAATTATTTTTAAAGGCATGTCCATGCGTTTTGCAAAATGCCCTATGGAGACTCCCCGTAGGACTTTTGGTTACCCAAAATGCATACTGACAATAAAAGGTGTATTGTGAATGAACCCCTTGGTAGAAGCATAATCATGGTATCAAATGAAAGCTTACAATCTGAAGTTTCTTGTTGGTATTTAAATTGTATGTTAGGGGTTCTGACATAGAATGACTACACAAAATTGAATTGAATTTAAATTCAATTGAGACATAGTAAGATTAATTTGACAATGCACATGAAAAAGGTTGTCATGTATGGATTCCCAAGAGTCCAAGCTTTCAAATGGTGTGTAATATTACTATGTTACATAGCAATATGGTGCATATTTTGATTTAGAATGTTGGGGGAGGTGGCGAAGGGGGGTAAGTGTGACGTGGCCGGTAGGCTACACTGTCTCATAACAAATCCTTGTTGAGTTTGTTTCATGTTTAGGAGGATAGTTTTGTGCTGCATTATAGCTTGTTATAAATCCATAGTTACACTTATCATGTTGTGATACAATTTGTATCAACTTAAGTTCTATTGGATATTACCAGTTTTTAACTTCCATTCCATTCAAGTCAGGAAGGGGAAGACTGGGGAAAGGTTCCAGTGGGGGCTGGCATATAGATGGGGAGTGAGTGTGTAGGCCTATTTGTGTGTGTGTGTGTGTGTGTGTGTGAATGCAGTCCATCTGATCAACAGGTAGGCCCTACAGTATGTGCCTGGACTCAATTTTATACACTGACCATCTTCTCTCACCCATTCATTTCTGACCAGGGGTAGCCTACACATGGGTGTTCTAAAATAAACACGTAGGCCTACAAATTGTTATGCAAATTATTAAAATTGCTTTTGTGTGTTCAGATGTCCTATGTTAACAAAGTTATTGAGCCTATGATAGTCAGAATAAAATAATACATTTTTTGAGATAAGAGAAAAAATTGTAATTTGATCGTAGCCTAACACAACAGGAGGGTTAAATGACGAGTTAGCTTTTAGTTGTTCAAAATACAACGCCAAAGCATTACACTTGGAAATCGAAGACGTCGGTCCTAATTGCATCTACCAACCAAGCTGGTAATGAGGTAAAAGCATGATCGTCTCGTTTATTTTATTTCAATTAGGCTATTAACGGAACAGTGAGATTTCGGAGGTAAACACATTGAGAAAGCTTGCAATTCAGGTGACGCTATAGCTTTAAAAACGATTGTTTTCGAAGACGTTTTCCGCAGCAGAGTGGCGCAGCGGAAGCGTGCTGGGCCCATAACCCAGAGGTCGATGGATCGAAACCATCCTCTGCTATGATCTTTTTCGCTCGTGGGTATTTTACATGTTGATATAGTATATAAATTGTTTGGTTAAAAACATATGTATGACCCATATTATGCCGTCAAGAAGAAAATCGGTAGCGAAGTCTGTGTTTTAGCTTAGGCTATAACATGAAGTTGTGTGTGAATAATGGTTGTTATGGAAAGCAATTACTTTTAAAACGTAAGTGCACAAACCTAAAGAGACATTATAATTTCAATTGGGTGTTTCATTTTGCCCCATATTTCACAATAGCACGATTTTAACGTTTTCAGACACTAGATGGCAGCAAAACATCGGAAGGATTTGTACCATTGTTGGAAACTGCTGACACGTAAAATAAAAAGCTACATTTTACCATTTTACTAGTCTTAGACTAGAAGCACCCAATAACTGAGCCTCTTGTATTAGCTAGAGACCACAAAGTCATTTTTCTCTTCAACTAGGCCTATAAACAAATTGCTATTGGTTTTGTTTAGGTGTTTCATATTGGCACTATGACCAGCTGCCATGTGAGCTATGAGATTTAGGCCTATCCTCTCCCTCATGACCACTTGAACTCACCTCTTAAGCAGTGTCCATACTGTGTATAGGTCAGTGTGCAATGACCAACACTCTCAGCCCCTTTGGTACTGCAGGGTGTCTTATTGTGGAGTGTTTTTGGTTGAAATGTCAAATGCGGAAGGGGGCTTTGTTAGTCTGAACAACAACAACAACAACGACACCAAAATACAATATAATAAATACATAAATAAATAAATAAATAAAACAACATTTCTCTCTCAGCGTCTAGTCAGCATCCAAGACCTTTAAAAACACAGTAAGAAAGGTTACATTAATGAAACATGGATATGTTAAAATAATGGAATGTGGGATAGACAGACCCCATGCGCCATGCTTCATCAGTCTTAAATAGATCATTAGGCAAACGTGCCTTCAAATACTGATGGATGAGCAGAGTGTCTTTTTTAAAATCATCTCATGAATTTGTTGTTCATATACCTTATTCTTTCTAAAGACAAGCTCTGAGCTGACATAATTGCTTACCAACCAACACCTTCTGTAATGAGTCTCATCAACACAATGGCTCTATCATTGATTCCCTGACTCTATCCTCAATACAAAGAAGTTGAAAAGATCAAAGCAGCATGATGCCTCTGTGCAACATTGAACCAGAGACTGACTGCAGTTTGTCATCAGCAAGAAACAATTTAGATCATAAAGACATTTGTCCCCTCTGTATCTCTGCTGTCAGAATCTGAACAAGTGGAGAAAACTGTTTGGAGGCGTAATCTAAAATCTTGGGATGCGGTTCTTGGAATTTGTTCAGTCTTTTTCTTTGCTTGTATTAAATTGTCAGTGACAGGCCTAACTGAGTCTGGGGATTTCCTCTACATAACTTTACACAGCTTATCTCATGTAAATTGAATTGAGCTTTGTTTTTTTTTCCTCCTCAGCTTTTAGCTTCCTTTTATTCAACAAATGAACAAATTGCTTGCCACGTGTCTGAAAGACAACAAAGCACAAATTACACCATATGAGGTGTGTGGTTATTTACTCTGTTATGCAGACATCTCCTGAGTCCTGAGAACTACATGTTGTGGCAACTTAGTGACAGAACCAAACCAAACCCCTTATTGAAGCAGAACAGCTATACCACCAAGGTTCTGTTCTGGTTCATTTTTTTTCTTTAATTTAGCTCAGGCAGCCATTTCAAATAATTGTGGATGTTGGCCTTTTGATCTCCTCTGTTTGGTGATTTTTCACTCTTACAGGGACATGCATGAGTTTTTTTTTTGTCTTTTCTTCTTTCACCATTATCTGTTCCTTCAACACTGTCTGCAGGGCTTCCACACACAGCTGCTCGAAATCATTCAATATGGCGGAGTCACACACACACACACACACACACACACACACACACACACACACAATGGTTTGATTACAATGGAAAATAACATGGCCGACTGAGCTTTAAGCTCTAACGTGTTGTAAAGAAGATAATGTAAATTGCATTTGCTCTGTTTGTGTGCCTCAGACTGAGCACCGACAATGTGATGGCACTGTGTTTCATAAAACTAACCTCATTTTTACTGTCTGTCCTGCTATCTTACACTGCCTCTCCTTGTATCTTACTTTCTTTTGTTCTTTCTTTGGGAAAGTATAGTATGGGGAAATGTAATAGGTGTGTTTGATGCCACATCATTTTTTAAAATACACTTTACCTTCCTGTTGAGCACTCTCCTCGTCTGGCGAATTACTAATATCACGGCTGTGCTCGACTGAACCAACTATTCTTTCCAGACAATCACATAATCAATCACTGTGCCATTCTCTGACAAGCCCATTGGACAGTGCCTGAACAGAGCAGGGATGGAAAGACCCCTTTAGCCTGCCATAGGACAGAGAGAGAGAGAGAGAGAGAGAAGAAAGAGAGAGAGAGAGAGAGAGAGAAGAAAGAGAGAGAGAGAGACGGTGACTGTAGTAACATGTTAGCTTATGTTTTGAGTGTAGTTCTGTTGCAAAACACCTAAAACATGGACACGGAATGTCTGAACAGACTGCACATAGCATGCTGAAAACCAAATTCTTCCCGCTTAGGCTATAGTCTGTTTTGAGGTGGACATTTTCCACTTTTTAAAAGCAAGTGTAATCCCGATTGCTTGTTAGATGTGTGAATAAAATAAACTTACAGAAACAATATGAATACATTCTGACCACCAGTTGGGCTGATTTGTTTCATATTAAAAGCAACATTTATTTGCCTTTTTTATATCTTGGCATCACTTTTTCACCTCAATTTGTTTGTGATAACTCTTCGCTGCCCAAATATGTTTTCTTGTTGAAGAATTCCTGTCCTGTTTACTATTATCCCAGCTTGATGACACGTTATTATCATGTCTATTAGTGGTGTGCCTCTCTCCCGCATAAGATGTTACCTATATACATCGGCTAGATACAACAATATGAAGAGTTTCGTTCCAAAATGCTACAGTATATCCACCATTTTAATGAATTTTCTTAAATCATTTTTTTACATTTGGTTTTCCAAGTAATTTCAGTAGAACTGTAATTGGGTATTGTTATTTGATTTATCTTTCAAAACAACACAACTGCAATTTGATTGATATTACCTGAAATACACAATTAAATAGCCTGACTTTTTATTTAAAAATGGAGATAGCATTTTGGAACCAAACTCTTCATATGATGCAGGGATGATTCATGTAACAATCTGGTGTGAGTCAGTGTGCTGCAGCTTGATACAGCTCTTAATTTTGTTTCATGTAGACACCAATTTTCCATTATGAATTAAATAAAATATAGAATAGCACACAATAGTAGCGCCACCAAGTGTCCCAGATCTGGAACACATGGAATTGTGGTGCTGATTGGACATTTATAATTGGTGTCATTATGCTACACAAAGTTCAAAAGTGAATAAAAAATCCAATGCAATGAGACATCCCTGTGCATATTCTGATGTAATGTAGTCCAGGCCATGAAAATGTCTGGTGTTACCCTGCAGTGGTATCGGATGAAGTGCAGGAAAGTCACAGCTAGATTATTGGTGAGACTCACTCCAGGAAATAAGCGGTCCAGCTTACAGTCACCCAAAAAATAACTAGCATAGTCTGCACTGCACTGGCATTGTGAAAGCTATTTTGCTGAATTGTGTTTTTCATTACGATTACAGTCGTAATCAACAATAAACGTATGTATTTTTGTCATGATAATGTAAAGAAACCAACTTTTATACTCATCTTACCAGCAGTGTTCGGCAAGTCCTGGTACATCTGGTAAATCTTGGTGTGTTCAGACCCACATGGATCAGATGGGATCAGCTGCAACATTTAATAGATTTGTCCTTGGCCCATGTTATACATATTCAGCAAATTTCAAGGACATTTGGCCTGTAGTTGTATCCTCCTGTTAACAAACAAATCAACCAGCCAACCCAACCAACAGGGGTGAAAACATAACCTCCTTGGTAGAGGTAATGGTAATAATAATGAGGGGTATGCAATATTAACAGGTGTCCCAATTAACAAAATAAATTATAATCTGACTATAATCTGTTGTAGCCAAACAGGCTAATGCTAGCTGCTTTCTGTTAGGTTGCCTGTTAAATACTGTGCCTAGACTGACTGGAAATATGACTTCATGCACTATATACAGCAATAAACCAGTCCTACACTACACACAAATGTGAGCTCATGTTTGTGTTGACCAGGGTAGTGTGTCTGTTACATTCAGTTATTACCAGTTTGTGGATTAGTTTTATTTGAGAATGGCCATTGTAGTAGGCTAAAGTGACTTTACTGTCACTAAAGATCATGTATATATACTTTTTTCAAAAGATATGTAAAGATATATTAGTGAATGAGGCATGTTTTCAAAGGAAATTGACTTCTAACGTCAGGTCTTCTGCAGTATAGTTCAGATTATGTCAGAATTTGTATCAAAGCTTCAGTCTTCGAGTTTGTACCACAAACCACTAAAGTGGTTGTTTGTATATTTAGATTGATTCAGGGATCCACGTACCGATGCAGTGTTTTTTTTTTTTTTTAAAGTTAGAAACAGTTTCCGATATGTGCCGCTAGATTGTTTATATAAATCTATTTCCTGATGATTAAACTTTTGATTAGATTTTTTTTTTTTTGTCGGCTAGTAGTTCCATTTAATTGCACTGCTAATTATTTGTAGAGGGTGGTGAAGAGTTGATTAGCTGCAGATTTTTATGTTCAACATAAAATAAAAAGGCACAATGTGAGCCTTCTGTGGACTGGCCAAGTCACTGTTTACACTGCAATCTCTGTATGCATGTATGCATCTGCCCCCTAAAAATGAAGTGAGTAGAGCAACATTAAAGGAGTAGTAGAAAAAAATGAGAGAGAGATGGAGGGAAAGAGTGAGTCAGAGAGAAAGAGAATAGTAATGTGTCGGTCGCTTTCAAGTGTGTGATAAGGGCCTCTCCTGTCTGATAGCCAATTTCTTTTTTCATTCACTTCCTTTTATTTTATTTTGTTGATTAAAAAAAAGACAGACTAGGAGGCTCTGTTCTCAGTACTGCATGGCCACAGACTTTATGTTGTGCTGTGCGTGCAATGCAACCTGTCTGTACATGTGATGTGCAGACAAGGATCTTGCAATGAGAAAAGCAATGGAGTGTGACAACAGCGGGAAACTAGATGAGTGACAGTTGCATGTGACATGATGAGTCAAAACTGCTAAATATGGCCGAATTATAAAAGCCAAATGACACCAAATGAAGAGCTGTTTGGGAGCCAAAAGAGCTGGCTCCTATTGCTGCGCAGAGAGACAGAGAGAGACAGAGAGAGAGAGAGAGAGAGAGAGAGAGAGAGAAAGGCATAGAGAGAGAGAGAGAGAGGCAGAGAGAGAGATGGATGAGGATGAGTACCATGCCTTCAGCAGGTTCAAGCAGGCAAAAAAACATCAGCCCAGTAAATATTCAATTTAAAGGATCTCCAGATAAGAGGAGTTGAAAAATGGAGGCAGAGCCCATTCTTCTAGATAAGAGCGGACGGCGGCATCTGGAGGGAAGCAGATAGCAAACTCCCACGCCATCCCAGAGACCTTCTCCTCATGTGCTGCTCCGAAGGAAAGGCGAAGAAATAGTGCGCTTGCCTTTATCGCCAGTTCACAATGCATTTATATTCATTTATGAGGCAGCGAAAGCCTGACTTCTCCTCCGGAAATCAAGCAGTCGCTCATCATTTTCAT
Organism: Alosa sapidissima; assembly: GCF_018492685.1. Lineage (NCBI taxonomy): Eukaryota > Metazoa > Chordata > Actinopteri > Clupeiformes > Clupeidae > Alosa > Alosa sapidissima. The sequence goes on along the minus strand of NC_055970.1, from coordinate 20,393,978 downwards.
TTATTTATTTTATTTTTTCTTCTAGTCAGTGTAATGGTGATTAGAGAATTTCAAACTCGACACACTGCAAGATGGTGTCTCACCCTTGTGCTTCTAAATCAAACATTTGGTTGTAGCACACTTGTCAGAAATGTCCTGGCAGCGCTGCATCCATTTAGATACTCTCTTCAAAGCTTTTTTTTCCTTTTTGCCTTTCTCAATCGCTCTCAATTCTTTTTCTCTCTTTTACCATGATAGTCCCTCTCTCTTTTCCTTTTCCTTTTCCTCTCTCTCTCTCTCTCTCTCTCTCTCTCTTCCTCACACACACACACACAAACACACACACCAGCTTACACCCAGACACACATTCACCCAGAACCTCTGGAGGCGGATTAATTTGGTGTCCCTGACAAAGTGTGCAATCTATTCAAACGTTAATGAACTCACAGAAGACACGGCGTCGGCCTTTCAGTTCCTCAGCTCCTCGGGCTCGGCTAGCTCTGGTCGGCAGCTGGCTCGTCTGCCCGTTTCCACACTGACCGGCGCGCTCGCTCGCCCGTGTGTGCGGCGCCCAGGCCCTCTGGTGTGCCACGGCCTAATGCTTTTGTCACAGTGCTTTATCTCCCCGCTCACTCAGGCAGTGCATTGAGTCATCCTTCATTAGTCTCTACTCACACACACACACACACACACACACGCTCGCTCGCTCACCTGCGGCCGGAGCCTGAATGCCTAATTTTCTCAGCGGGGGCGGGTGGGCTGGGTCGATAGGAGATCTCACCAGGCAAAAACAGCGAGGGTGACCTGAGTGTTGGTCGGCGCGGGCCTCGCAGCCGAAGCTGTTACCGCGGCGATAAGAGTAGCGCAGAGTGATAACCTTCACGTGGTCTCGAGGACACTGTGGGCTCCCTCCATGCGTGGATTACTGCAGTGGCTTTCCTCTGCTTTCCTTTCTTTCTTTCATTCTTTCTCATTCCACCTCTCTTTTATTTCTTTCCCTCCATCCCATCTCCTGAGCTCCTTCACTGTTAATCTTCTTCTCGCTCTCTCTCTCTTTCTCTCTCTCTCTTTATCTCTCTTGCTCCCACACATATGGGCACGCACACACACACACACACGCACACACACACGTATGGTTTCAACCTTGAGTTCTCTGCTCTGCTCTGGTTCATTTAATGGGTTCGAAGAGAAGGTTAATGTTGTGTCTGTTGCAGACGTAGTCACAAGTGCACTACAGAATGCCCCAAATGCCCCCTCAAAAAGGAAAAGGCGCTTTTTTTCCTTTCAGATACTCAGGCAGATGTAATCTCTCCTAAATATTGGGACTAGACTCTAGAAAGGTGTACAGGACAAACCTATTAAGAGAAAGCCTGTGACATTTTGATGAATTGATTGCATTAAAGAAGTTTGTAGCCTGCAGAGATTTTCATTATGATCCGCCGAAAACACTTTTGGTAAAATAGAACGGCGTGAAGAGCAGAGAGCAGAGACCAGACACACCGGGAGGGGAAAGCGCTAACACAAACGCGGGAGGGAAAGCGCTAACACTCGCACAGAATTGGGCCTCCATTAAATGCTGTTCCACTACGTTATTTTGGCATTGCACCGAAGTAGAGCTCATGCATGCTCTAGACTTGTGAGTGGCTGTCTCAGAAAGAGTACAGGCTAACTTTGTTTGGATCATGGTCACATCAGTATCTCCGTGGACCCTGCTCACAGTCTAAATTAAAACCTACTAATATTTTCTCATCCATCATCCAGTCGTACAGTGTGTTTTATTTTATGGTGTTTCACCACATTTTTTATAACATGTAAGCTTATATAATATTTGTATATTCTGTTTCTGTTTCATTTGAATTTATAGATTCTAACTCAAACCTGCCAAGTGAATCCTGACTAGACCATGAAAGCGAAAATGAGAGTAACAGTTTAATCATCCTTTTAGACTATCCCTCTGATTCTCTAAATCTGTCTCTCACTGGGTCGTTGCCATGGCTTCTAATAATTTCTAATGGCTCACCGTCATTGGAGTAAAGATTGTCTTTTTCTGGGTTATCTTGACTTGAGCAGAGATCATTGCCAAATCTTTTCTTCACATTAATTCACTGGAGCCTTAAAATGTGACATTGGTAACATTATGTTCACATTTTCCTGGCAGGAGGGGGCGTTAAACAAATCATTATAGAAGGTCAAATGGCTGTGTGTTAGTCTGTGGTCTGTGTTAGGGCTGGGTGATATGGACCAAAACTGATATCCCGATATTTTGGGGCTGATTGGCGATATACGATATATATCGATATTTTAAACAGAAATAGCTAAGTGTTTCGTATTCACTCAACATGACAATTATGACAACACAACCAGCTTTAATTAGAATGATTTCAGACTGCTCTAACACAGCTGTGCAAAAAAGTGTAAACAATAACATAGGCCTACCAATACCAATAGGCATAGTAGTAGGCTACAGCTGCTCTGATAAAGCTGTGCAAATAACTAAAGACCAATAAGTCGACCCTGACTGACAACACACGCCTACATTGTACTGCACAATGCAATATTTTGGGCACAAAAATATTGCAGTAGCCTACTGCAGAAAAAACCCTGCAGTTTTGTCACACAATGCAGTTTTTTTTACCAGGGTTTAATAGGGCCTAGATGACAAGCAAATGTAGCCTATGATGGCCTAGACATGTGTGACTTGCTATCGATAACAATTAAATAGTTTTAAACAATTAGGCTACTTAAACAACGTAACTGAGTCACTCACCAAGAGTGTGATAGATGCTACCGTCATTTTGTATGCGTTCATTACCATTTTTGCATGTTCCGGTTCGTAAGAAAAAATCCCTATGCACGATTGAATGGGGTTTCGGGAATCATAAAAAATTATGCCCTTAACTGCTCGCGAGTCCCCGCGTGCATATCCTCTTAATAAAATCAGTGTGTAGGTTGTCTCCCTTAGGACTTTAGATCTGCTATATCGCTAAACGCAAGCACCCATAAGTGTATTTAAATTAGCTAGGCTATGTACCAAAAATTACATTTTACCGTGAGTCGAAGAGCTATAAACAGTGTTGTAACTTAAAGGACCAGTATGTAGGAAATAATGGAAAAGAAATTGCAACCATTCCAAAAATTATCACGTCTAGTAGTCTTGAGAACGTTCACCAGTGTTTTGATTTTGGCCTACAGAACGTTCGGTAACAATCCTACAGATCGCTCCTTTAAATCTGCGTGTACAAAACCGCTTGGAGCTTGAGTGGAATTTTCACATTTCACAATGAGAATTCTCGGTCTAGCCATTGATGTGCCGACGGAAATAGGCATCAGCACCAACCTCTGATCACGGTAAACTAAATCTTGACTCAGTGTCCGTCATGTTTGAAAGTTCGTAGTGCTGCTAGGGAGAACGTGCACACGCAAGGGGCGCAGTTGAGCAGAGCTGCGGCTGTCTGAATGGTCTGAACACAGAAGAGCAAGTGGCTTTGATAAAATGGCCCATTATTTGACATACCGGTATTACGATATTGTCTCAACTACATATCGTTTTCAAAAATATATCGGTTGTAGTCGTAATATCGATATATCGCCCAGCCCTAGTCTGTGTTAGTCTGTGCACATAAAGATCTGCGTGTGTTATACTGTACTATGGACTATGAACACCCAGCCTAAAACCCAGACCTCATTTGCACACCGTAATACACAAACACTCTTATGCACACAGATTAACACACAGACCCCTATGCACATAGCCTAAGACCCAGAACCTAATGCACAAAGACTTGCGCAGAGAGAGCTTAACACACCTCAGTTTCAGAGCGCAACGCTTGAGTGCTTTCAGGCACTGATGGGGGCCCAGGGACTGTGAATCCCCTCAGAGTGGGATTTAAAGCCGCCTGGGACAGGTCAATTAGACAGGTGAGACTGTTTTTACTTAAGGCCTCTGTCAAAGCTCATTCTTTCCCCTGTCTCTCGCTATTTGTCTTTCTCTCTTACCACATATATTTTGCCTTGTCCATCTCAACACAAACATACCAACTCTTTCTCTCTTTTTTGTCTCATTTACACACACAGACACACAAACAGACACAGACACACAGAGACACACACATACACACACACACACACACACAATCACTCTGATTCTGATCTATCTTTCTCTCTCTTACTCAGACACACAGACACCCACGCACACACATATACACACATACACACATACACATATTGCTATTTCTCTGATCTGTCTTTCCCCCTCTCTCTCTCTCTCTCACACACACACACACACACACACACACACACACACACACACACTATCTCTGTCTCCTCTCGCCCTGTCTCTCACAGGTTAAAATGCACAGCACTGTGTTCTCCGGCAATCTTAATGAAGATCTGTAGTCAGCCTGAGGAGCCACTGTCAGCCATGCAGGCCTGGGAGAACTCTGTGCTCAGTCTTATCACACTGGATGCCATTAAATCAGCTGTCTCTCGCACAAATCTCTTCAACCCCCCCCCACAACAACCCCCCCCCCATCAGAGATTAGCACCCAGCGATTTCCTGCTTCACTGCTACTGGCTGCGAGTGTCAGACCATGCTGGTGTGAAACAACCACAGTTGAACTTTAGTCATCATAGAGAAAAGGGAGTCAGGGTTTCAGATACAGTGGTTCTGTTGTATTGTATTATATTGTGTTTTTGAATTCAGCTTGTTTATTGAGGTTTGAGCAAGGCAATTTGACACACAAAAAAATCCCGGTGTTTACAGAATCTAATGTATGGTCGGTAAAATGAAATGCCTGCAGGAATGAAGAATTAAATCAAGGAAATGGGATTAAGTAATCATCTTCATGGCAAATGAATTCGACCCCATGCATGTCTTTTTCAGCGAGTCAGGTAAAAGTACAGGGGATTGATTTGTGACCATTCGTGCACATGAAACACTAAGAATGTCAGAAAATTACAGGTCTTGTGCAGTGCTGCAGGTTTGAAAATCCATTAAACAGTGTTTTGCGACAAGATCCCCATTTCACTGACACAGCACATCATTAAGGTCCCTCTAAAAGCAAAAAGCCATTTCCAGGTGACCCTCCTCTCTGACATGTCTCACACATCGTTTTTCTCTCTTACACATACACACACACACACACACACACACACACACACACACACACACACACAGACACACACACACCGTTCAGGCTCTCAGGCAGGCTCTTTGTCCCCAGCCGTTCTCATCTCTCTAGGCATAGCCTCAGGTGCTGTGTTATCATCAGAAAACAGTATTCTGGCTCTGTGATTGTCTCAGCAACAGCAACGTGTGTGTTTGTGTGTGTGTGTGTATGTATGCACGTGTATGTGTGTTGTGTTTTTGCATGTATATATGTGTGTATGTATGGTGTGAATGTGTGTGTGTGTGTGTGTGTGTGTGTGTGTGTGTGTGTGTGTGAGTGTGTGTGTGTATGTCTGTACAGTGTGTATGTGTGTATGTGAATGTGTGTGTGTGTGTGTGTGTGTGAGTGTGTGTGTGTATGTCTGTACAGTGTGTATGTGTGTATGTGAATGTGTGTGTGTGTGTGTGTGTGTGTAGGGGGAGATCGCCATTTAGCTCTTCTCCGCCCCTCATCTTCCTCTTATCCTGTTCCATCAGTCTGCAGGGCAGCATAGCGGGACCGCTGCCCTCACACACAGCCTCTTAGCGACAGGCTGGCCAGCCTGCACCAGGGGCTCCAGCAGCATGGCTCTCTTAGTCACCGCCTGGGAGGGGGCCCCCCCCTGCTCCTCCCGCTCTCCCCACAGCGCGCTGAGCGTCTCGGGGGGCTGGTAGCCCGGCTCGCAGGGGTCCAGTGGGTCCTTGGAGAGCAGGATGCTGATGGACGGCACGGTCCGATGCACGGTCATCTCGGAGGAGGTGCCGTTGCCAGCACCACTGCCACCAGCAGCAGCAGCAGCGGGCTCCTGGCTTTCCCAGACTTCGCGCACGCCCTTGTAGCAGAGTTTGGTGAGCTGGTGGAGTCCGCCCAGCTTGCGTTTCATGATCTCCGCGCACGTGATGGTCTTGGTGACGGCACGGCCAGACCCGGAGAACACCACCTGTCTCAGGCCCGCGGAGCCGGCAGCGGACACGGCTGATCCGGCGGACGCTGAGCTCCCGGTTCCGCCACAGAGCCCTGGCGCGGTTTCGGTCCCGGTCGGCCCCTGCATGCGGGCCATGGCGAAGCCCATGAGGTTCCGAATCTTGCTGCCCTCCTTTACCCGCATGTGGAGCACGCCGGCGGCCAGCCCCGGGAATGGGCACGGAGACGCCTCCTCCATGCGGCACACCTTCTTGAAGCCCCCCTGCCCCGGTTTGGGGGGCGCAGCAGGGGGCACAGGCGTAGACTGCGACAGGGGCAGAGCCGGTGCTGACAGTGCTTGTGGTGGCAGCGCAGGGGGTGGTGGTGGTGGTGGTAGTGCGGGTTTAATGCAGGCGGCGATTCCACCCACCACCGTACATGTAGACTGAGGATGCCCATTGAAGTGCTGACCCTGAAAATGCAGACACAGGTCAGGGGTCACGCCAATCTCCCGACTGGCCTGAGTGGCGACCTGCGGTGCGGCCAGCAGCCCGCCCGAGCCCACGACCCGGCACTGGCCGCTAATGTGTCCGTTTATGGCGCTGAATCCGGCAATCATTCTCCCATCCCCAAGGATCCAACCCGCTCACCTCACCTCACCACTGTCCTTCCCGTTCTTGACGTCCAGATTCAGAACGCTCAGTCAATCTCCAGGGCAGAGCAAATGGAATGAGAATTGCAAGTCTTTCTTTAAGTCCCCAGAGAGAGTGAAAGAGTGAGTGAGAGAGAGAGAGTGAGAGTGGTTTCTGTGTCAGCACAGGAACTGTTGAGTCTCAAGGCAGAAGCTTGGGGAGCATTATCAAGCGGGCACAGAGGGCTTTGAATGAAGCCTTTTAATGCTGCTTTTCAGAGAGCGCTGAGGAAATAAGATAAACGCAAATGGTGAATTAAGACTTCCAAAGCGAGCGAGCAAGAGAGTGTGTTAAAGAGAGAGAGAGAGAGAGAGAGAGAGAGAGGGAGACAGAGAGAGAGAGGGAGAGAGAGAGAGCAGTCAAACAGTAAAGACGGCTCAGCTAAGTGAAGGCTGCACCTCAAAAGAAAAATGCAATGTTGCAAACTCCCTCTCTGGAAAACAACTTTATGAAATGATTAAGAATCTTTTAAAGAAATGTTCAAATTCTGTTCTCTCAGGCTTGAGTCCTTCTCCCCATCATTCCTGGAAAAGTTTTTCTGTGCAGCTCCTCTCCTGCAGACCGTGTCTGTGTGGCGTTGGAGGAAGTTAGCGTGCTGTCCAGCTGTGACTTGGTCTGGGACGATCGGCTGCCTCAGCTTCTCCTCCTCCTCCTGCTCTTCATCTCTCCTCCCACCAACAGCAGCAGCCTTTACGTGTTTGTCACCCCCCCCCTCTCTCTCTCTCTCTCAAACACACACAATCTTCTGGTGCTCTTTCACACCCTCTCTCTCACACTCTTCTTCTCTCTCTCTCTCTCTCTCTCTCTGTCTCTCTCTCTCTCTCTGTCTCTCTCTCTGTCTGTACCTTGGCTCAGAGTTGACTCCAGGCGTCGGCATCCCAGCGCATCCTGGTCGTCGCTCTCTATGGTCTCTGTGGTGCCGGCGTTCCTCAGCGGGTTTGAGAAGTCTGCTCTGTTTCCTCACAACCACGGGCGTAAGGGGACCAGCTCTCGCTCTGCCACGCTCACCGGGGGAGTGTCACAATGTGGAAGAGAGAAGGGGGAGAGAGAGAGAGAGAGAGAGAGGAGGAGACAGAAAGAGAGAGAGGCTGGCTCTGTGTGTGTGTGTGTGCGTGTGTGTGTGTGTGTGTGTGTGTGTGTGTGTGTGGAGGAGGAGGAGAGGGGGGGGGGGGTAGAGTGATCGCAGCCCCCTTAAAGGCACCGCCTCTTGCCAGTCGTGTGGTCAGGAAAAAAACCACACTCTCCTCTCCTCTTTTTGTCCCTCGCCAGGCGGCGTTCATCTCCATGGTAACGGATGGCTGCGTCGTCCCTTTAAGAGCCAGGGCGCTGGCCGCTCAGCAACTTTGTCAATCTTTTTAGAGGACGTTCCGGCGACCGGACGTTCAGCGAACATGACTGATTAAGCTCCCCCCGTGTTCCTTGCTCATACACACACACACACACACACACACACACACACACACACACACACACACACACACACACACACACACGCGCGTGCACGTGCGTCGTTGGCAGCAGCAGCAGCAGCAGGCGGCGGTGGTGGGAGTCAGTGAAGCCTTAAAAATGCATTTTCAGCTGTGAAACAATGAATTAAATTAGCAGCCGGCGCTCGTAATTGAAAACATCCTTCAAAGAGCTGCTCAAAGTCAGGGGCATTAAATTGCTCCGCACTCCCTCTTTACCCTATTACATGTTTTTGAACATTACAATTTGCATAATGCCATCGTAATGGCAATGCCATGTCTTGATTGTGCCGCCAGTCACACCGGCCCCTGTTTTCTGCCGGTTAGAATTGTCACCAGAATTGTCACCCTCGTGGAGGGAAGTCTTCTGAAACCATCGAGAGCCTGGGATGAGAGTAGAGGGGGGGTGTGGGTTAGTCTCCACAACCACACCCAATGCCAAAGTGGTGTAACATGATTGGAAACAACAGGACTGATGTGGGCTCTCATGACGGAGTAGGCTTTGTCAGGAGACTGATGGATGCCTCCTGAAGGTGGGTGACCCCTTCTGGCCCAGGTGCGCCGTGCAGGTTAATCACCCCACAGCCACCTGGGGATAGAGCCTCCACTTATCAGCTTTATACACCCTGACAGATGAGGAGTCCCTGCTGCCATATACACACACACAGACACAAACACACACACACACACATGCACACACTGTCTTTTTCTCTCCTTTATGAACACACTCTTTCATGCAGATGTACACACATAAACACACAGACACAGACACACACACACACACACACACACACACACACACACACACACACACACACAAACACACAGATTTGTTCTCGCTCTTTCTCTCCCTTATTAACACACTCTTTGATGCAGATGCATACACTCTCCCTCTCTTTTTCTCACATACACACAAACACAGACACACTCCCTCATGCACACACAAACACACACACACACACACACACACACACACACACACACACACACACACACACACACACACACACACACACACACCCCTCATCACTCCCCTCTTCCCCAATGCTGCTCCTGGACGACAGGTGGGTTTGTTTTGGGGGTGATTGGCAGGTAGTTAAATGGGGGACGGCAGCGCACTGAGGCTGAAAGGAGAAGAAGTGTGTGTGTGTGTGTGTGTGGGGGGGGGGCGGGGGGTGGAGAGAGTGATGGAAAGGAGAGGAGGGAAAAGAAAAGAGGAAGAGAAATGTGAAATACAAACTCAAACCTTTTCACTTGCAAACACACACACACACACACACAACGTATTCTTCTATTTTGCTTCCATGCTGTGTTTGTTTTAAGATTTGCTTTTGTGTGCACAACAACCAACTTTTTACAAAGAAAACAAGCTCAAAAGCAAAGCAAAACATATTGTTGGTCATGGTTCAATGTTGTGGCAGTCCTTTTAAATGGTTTTTCATTGAATTTCTAAAGAACGGGTTATAGAAGTCAATGTTTTTTTTTATTTTCCTTTTTTCATTGATATTCAATTTCGGTAACACTTTACTTGACGGGTGAGTTCATAACACATTCATAGCAGCTGTCATAAACTGCACACAAAGCATTCATGACTGTTCATGACTCAACATTCATACCAAACCTTTCATGAATGTGGAAGACAATATCTTATGAAGTCTACATTAAATGTCACTTTACTATACAAGTTGTGAAGTATTTGTAATCACTGAGTTTAACACTGGGAGGTAAACTAGCCTACATTCAGCTGACTTGTATTTGTGTAACCTGGAATGGTTGGACATTCCCAGTAGCAAAAGATGAGAAATTATCTGTAAAGGTTACATCATAAAACAAATACATTTTTTTCTTTCTTTCTTTCTTTCTTTCTTTCTTTCTTTCTTAAAATCATATTTAATGCATGCTTTGTCTTCACCTTCAGTGCTTTGACATTGTGTCTATGTCTGTGGCATGTTGTTCACTGTGTTGGGTCTGGGTCAGTGCACGATTCTATCGTATCCTCCCTACAACCCCCCCCCCCCTCCCCTCCCCTCCCCAACCACTGCAGGAGACAGATCAACAAATGTCTTTGTTTACTCCCCTGCCTGCGCCTGCGGAGTGGTAGGGTGTGGGTGAGGGAGGGGGCGCGCAAACAGAAGTGATCATTTGGCTGTTTGGGAGAAATTACCCTCATCAGTCATAAGGAGATGCACAGCTGCCTGGGGGAACCCAGTGATGTTACTGCATAATAAACCAGAAAAAAAGAGGGAAGAGGGATGGGAGAAAGAAACAGAAAGAGAGAGAGAGACAGAAAGAGAGAGACGGAGAGAGAGACAGAGAGAGAGGGAGAGAGAGAGATGTGTGTGTTTAGAGAGACTGGAGGAGATGCTACAGGAAAATTGAGTCCATATTAACGTGGGACTGAAAAGGAGGCTGATTAAAACACTGAAGCGCTGGCCGTGCGTAAGTGTGCTCAGCAATCTAATCTTCTCCGAGTACATATTTAACCTCACAATAAAGCGGCACAGGGCCGAGGTGAGTGTGCTTGCTAACAGCTCCTCGGCAGATAGAACATTGAGAAGAAAGGGCTGTTTGAATCCTTTCAAAGTCTTTTCAGAATCTCATTTTTGAAGCGTACACTTTGTGTACTTTTGTAAAACACCCTCCCTTCCTCTCTCTCTCTCTCTCTCTCTTTCCCTCTCTCTCTGGAGCTAGCATGACTGTAAAGCAGTCTAGAATTGAGGAGGTGAAATGAATGTAACTGGGTGTACAGGCTTGAGAACAGACCTCTGATCAGCTTTGTCATAAGACACTTTCTGATGCTTTTCAAAAGTGAATACAGGTCGTTGGACAACAGTGTCCTCATGTTCCTTCACCAAACACTCATCACATCTACCACTCATCCATCCATTCATTCATTCATTCATTCATTTATTCATTCATTCATTCATTCATTTGTTAATTCACCCACATATTGAGATATTGAAATGTGTAGGGATAAGATAATTATGAGAAAGTTCATAAGAGTAAATGCTCTGAGTGAGATTCAGTATTCAGTACCTGGCTGTTTGCTGTTGTTCTCTTTTTACATAGACTGCTTAATCACTCAGTATTGTGTGTGTGTGTGTGTGTGTGTGTGTGTGTGTGTGTGTGTGTGTGTGTGTGTGTGGTGTGGAGTTGTGTGGAGGCCAAGTTGAAAATGTATGGAGCGTAACCACATAGTTGCAGGAAGTTGCACACACACACACACACACACACACACACACACACACACACACACACACACACACACACACACACACACACACAACACGCGCGATTCACTGTCACAGACCACCTATTTCCATTTCAGCCAAGACAGATACATGACACTTGCCAGTGCGTTAGGTTTTAGGTGAGAGCGAGACAACAACCAACTGTCACTATCCCAAACACGACGCAGGAGACACACAACACCACACATAGCTCAAATAAGCAGCTATAACTACACAGCTTACCCAGGAGCAAGATCGTTAGGTCACTCACACACTGTGTGTGTGTGTGTGTGTGT
>NC_055970.1:20319765-20377265 GCF_018492685.1 Alosa sapidissima | reverse complement strand
GCACTGAATACAACAGGAAAGCCCTGCAGCGCATAGTGAACACAGCTGGAAGGATTATTGGTGCTTCACTCCCCTCCCTGAAGGACATTTACACCTCCCACCTCACCCGCAAGGCGACCACAATTGTGAGTGATGCAAGTCACCCCGCTCACAATTTGTTTTATCAACTGCCCTCTGGGAAGAGGTACAGAATCCTGCGCTCCCGCACCACCAGACTCACCAACAGCTTCATACACCAGGCTGTTAGGATGCTGAACTCTCTCCCCCCTCTCCCCCCTCCACCCTCAGCTACATAACATCCTGGACTTTGGACCCATAATGGCTGCCTTGCACTACTCCACTTGCACTACTCCACTTGTACACTTGCACACTTTGCAACTTGTTGTTGTCCTGTTGTCCTGAAAACACTTCTGAACACACTTCTGCTGCTCTTACATAACTTGCACCACTATGCCACTTGCATACTTAGGTCAAACAGAACTACCTCAGCCATTTATTGGCCTGACTTTTGCACTATTATATTGACTGTCTACTGTATGCACAATTGCACAAATTCAACTCAAATTTTGCTGCTCTTATTTTCTTCATTGTATGTGCCTTCTTATTTCTACTTTTTATATTGTTTACTTGAATGTTATGTTTGTCTGTGGACCTAATTGGTAAAATATGTCTTGTCTCCACCGTGGGATAGTGGGAAACGTAATTTCGATCTCTTTGTATGAACGCTACAGTGCAAATTGTAGTGTGGATAACTTGTCTTTGCTTTTGTTCTTGGTTGATAGTGTACACATTATTAATGTATGGAAGCCAAGAACTAATAATTTTATCCATGAAGTCATGAAGCTATTTACAGTGACACAACAAAATTAAATGAGATGTTTACATAGGTTAGACAACTCACTGTGGCACAGAGTAAAAGGCTGGGTAATATTAGGACAGTGCTACAATTATGGACCACAATTTATACTAAGAGATTTCTTATGACACATGATCTCTGAGTATAGTATGTATTAACATAAAGATATAAGTCAAGTCAAGTCAAGTCGGCTTTTATTGTCAATTTCTTTACATGCACTGGTCATACAAAGAATTGAAATTTCGTTTCTTACTTTCCCATGCAGACATAGACATGCTTTAAATACAGACATAGACATACTATAGACATAGCCATAGACAATAAACATTAAATTAAAGTGCAAGACTGAAATATAGAACATGTATGTATCAAAATAGAAATATAGGACATATATATAAAAAAAAAGAAAAATAGAGGTAGTTGTGTTGTATATTTATATAGTCTTAACAGTTACATGAAGTTTAAACTTGTGCTTGTGTGACCTGTATATTTACATTGATATGCAGTATGCAGTAATTTCAAGTATATCAGGCTTGATGTGAAGCAGCAACACGTTTGGCTGCGCAGTCACAGTGCAGTTCCACATGGGGGGGGGGGGGGGGGGGGGGGGTTGGTAGACAGGATCCTAGTTTCCTAGGTTCCTGGTTGGCTGGTGGGTGGGGGGGGGCTGTCAGTGATGGGAGAGTGGGTAGAGTGTTCAGCATCCTGATTGCTTGGTGGATGAAGCTACTTGCCAGTCTGGTGGTGCGGGAGCGGAGGCTCCTGTACCGCTTTCCAGAGGGCAGGAGGCTGAACAGTTCGTGTGCAGGGTGGGTTGTATCCTTGACAATCATTAGTGCTTTGCGGGTGAGGCGGGTGGTGTAAATGTCCTGCAGGGAGGGGAGTGGTGCTCCAATGATCCTCTTAGGTATAAGTGTAATGATCCTCTTAGGTATAAGTGTATAAGTACAGTACTTAATACAGTAATTAGTTGTAGTTAGTTAGTTAGTTAGTTAGTTAGTTAGTTAGTTTTGTTTTACTGTATACAGTTAGGCTCATACGTTTTTGAACCCATGCTAAAGTTGACTAAAAAGAGGCATATAAAATAATCTTTTGGAAATTGATCTTAATGCCTTAAATAAAAAATGAGTAAATATCCAAACTTTAAGGAGACCATTTTTTTGTGAATGAATAATGTATTGTAAATAAATAAATGTTCTTCCTTAAAATACAGGGGTCATACATGTAAGTATTCACACCCCTATGTTAAATTCCCATAGAGGCAGGCCGATTTTTATTTTTAAAGGCCAGTTTCTTCATGGACCCAGGATACTATGCATCCTGATAAAGTTCTCTTAGCCTTTGGAATTAAAGTAGCCCCAAATTATCACACACCCTTCACCATACCAATAGAGATTGTCATGGTTTTATTTCAGTTAGCCTATTAGCTGGTTTGATGCTTATTGAGCTCAATGCAAATCAAACCAGCCAATTTGTGTCCTTAAAGGTTGGATATTTCCTCATTTTTTTACTTAAGGCATTAAGATCAATTTCCAAAAGATTATTTTATATGCCTCTTTTTAGTCAACTTTGGCATAAGTTCAAAGACATATGAGCCTAACTGTACATGCGGAGGTATGGGTAGAGTTTAGTTAAAGTAATGTGTAATAATATGTGAATCACAGAGGAAAAAACGCACGCACATCCCAATCTGATCCTGGGTGCTGGACAAAACACTTACGATGAGAGAGGGAAAAAAGTCCGCAACACCAGTATATGCTCCCAAGTTATATTTTATTTACGTAGACGTGAGTCAACAATCAAAAGACACTCATATATGTACAATTATACATAAGCTAGAATATGTACAATTATACATAAGCTATCAAAGAACAATCTGTGCAAATCTCCCACCACAACAAGAACATTTCTTACGCAAAATACCCACTGGTAACTACAGGTGTGGCAAGACCGAAACCTTCAACCATCCTCACACCGGGAAGATCTACCACATAAAAGGCACTATAACTTGTACATCCATCAATGTCGTCTATATGCTCCGATGCCCATGCGGATTTGCTTATATAGGAAAAACCACTAGACCTCTTAAAACGAGGATTTCTGAACATAGATCCAATATCCGTCTCCATGACATTAGAAGTCCAGTAGCACTTCATTTCACACAGGCCTCTCACAATGTCTCGTCCTTAACATATACAGGAATTCAACTGATCAAACCACCCAGTCGGGGAGGGGATTTTAATGCACTACTTCTTAAGAGGGAAGCATATTGGATATATACATTAGACACACTGTCACCACGCGGCCTCAATGAGGACTTCGATCTTAGGCCTTTCCTGTAGCCTGGGCCCCATGTTGCACAGTCCTGACAATAGACGCGAATTTGCACAATGTGATAATATATGCCATGCTGCACAACTTTGCACAGACTGTTCTTTGATATCTAGCTTATGTATGCTTACCGCTGGCTGATGTTTGACATATGAGATGTGGAGACATGCTTGTTCTATGGATATGTACTATTAGTGAACATGAGATGAGTCCTGATGAAAGATGCTAATTTGCACAATGTGATGATAGACGCCAATTTGCACAATTTTGCACAGACTGTTTGTTTGACAACTAGCTAGTGATTTGTGATATGTGATTTATGTATACTTGCTTATTCTATGGACAGTTACTATTAGTGAATATGAGTTTAATGCTGACATACTAATTTGCATATTTTGACAGTGGACGCCAATCTGCACATTTTGCACAATTTTGCACAATTTTGCACAGTCTGTTTTGACATCTGGCTGTTGTGTATCCTGTGGACAGAGAATGAGGTCATGTTTACATGTTTTTGTAGTTGTTGGATTCCTGTAATATTTGTATATAGTGTATGTAGGTGTTTCTGGAAAATGTAGATAGGTGTATGGATGTATGTATGCACTGCATTACTGAACATGTGTTGGCACTTGCTGTGATTGATTAATTACTTGCCTGTGTAACACCACTGTATGATCATGTGATCACTTAATTGTACATATATGGGTGTCTTTTGATTGCTGACTCACGTCTGATGAAGGGCTTGAGTTGGCCCGAAACATCACGGTAAATAAAATATAACTTGGGAGCATATACTAATAATATGTGAATAGCATCATCCATCCACACTCATGTCAGTCTGGATATTACAGAGCCCGGGAGGTGTCACCGCAAGATCTTTTTGTATATCGAGAGAATGTGCTCTCATTTTACAAAATTTTGCACCCGTTTTTGAAAAATGAGCACACAACTTACAATGAGCATACTATTTAGCCAAATGTGCGCACGATTAACTGAATTTAGAGCACAATCTAGTAAAATGAGCGCATTTATTTTATATTTAGTGTGCAAAAATTTGAATAAGAGCACAATTTAGTAAAATGAGCAAACAATTTAGTAAATTCAGAGCACAATTTAGTAAAATGAGCAAATTATTTAGTAAATTTAATTTAATTTCATGTCACACAACCAAACATAACTTAGACTCTGAACTTTTATTGGATCCTCTATGTACTTTGGAGATAGTGAATAGCAGGATTAGGTATTCATTTTCCTTTGAAGTGTTGTAGCAATGTTATAAATTATGTATTACTATATTTATTACATGTTTATTAACAATACAATATGTATGTATAACTGGCAGACTAACACTATTATGAACAGCACTCTTGTAGAATAACTCACACTCACCCATTTCAATAATTATACATCAAAGCCCTTGTTAAGCATGCTCTGATTCAATATGATCCCCTGCGGATATGCACACACATACTACACACACACACACACACACACACACACACACACAGTGTTGGAAGACAGACACACATGGTAAAATTTAATGAACAATCAACAGGAAAGGACATTGGGATTCAGGAAGTCCTTCACCGTTTGGCTTTAACAACTCTCAGCGGCACTCAGGCAATCAGCGGACTGGATTTACGGGAGATTTTAATTTGGATGCATTATCCTCCTCTTAGGCCCATCATTCCTCCGCGGCCAACACAAAAGATACTCCCTGATAAGTCTGAAGGTCAACAAGCTGCCGCTGTGAAGATATTAGCTGCCCGTCTCAGTGAATCTAGCCACAACTATGTTTGCACAATCACTTTCCTTTTAAAAGAAAGACTTGATTGTGTTCATAAGTCTCTTTTATGATGGATTATGGTTTATGAAATGTGTTTTTAACCCTCCTTTGTCTTGATGTTTTTCTTGTCTTTTTTTCTACATGCAGTGAGTTTCTTGCACTTGGAATGAAGGTCACACAGCTCACGTCCTGAATATTCATGCCATGCAATCTGTGCTTGGCGTTCTAAAAAAAAAGAGAAAAATAACACACACACACACAAAAAAAAATAAAACAGTCAAATTGCCTTTGGAGGCTAAGCTTGTGTGGTAGCCTACTGCAGCAACTATCTTTGGAGGAATGCACATGGAGTTTGGTATTGCACCAGAACCGGGGTGGGGGGTGCGAATGGTATGGGGCAGGGGGTGAAGCAGGCAAGAATATTCTTAACCACATTTTTTTTCCTGCACATCACTGCATTATTGAATGGCCTGCTCCTACGTCTCCCAGAACATTTTGCTGATGGAATCAAAACCTCTTTCACAGATTTAAATGAGGTGTGCTCGTCTGTGATTGGTATTGGAAAAGCATTTGTCGGTACAAAGCCCTGACAGAACGCCGCTTAAATGTAAGGCAATCACAGTGTGCGGCACAAAGACGGACACAAGCGGTGTGTGTGACTACGTGCGCGTGCGTGTGTGTGTGTGTGTGCCCGCTCCTCCAAGTGGAACGAGGACGGAGGATTATGACGGTAATCAGTGATGAACCAAAACAAAATCCCTCCCCACTCTTTTCGGTGTGTGTGTGTGCGTGTGCGCGTGTGACAGTGTGCGCCCACTGATATTGACAGGCCTTTTTTCACTGCATCCAAAGAGCTATAATTTAAAACTCATTCCAAAGTCGTTTCTCATTATTTTTTTTTCTCCTCTCCCCCGGTGGATCTATACACACATTTATCGTCTGTCTCTAAAGCCGTGATGGGTGCAGAGCAGAATCAGACGTGTGTATTCAACAAGCCTCGCAGCCTGGAGCCCCGAGCCATACCTACATCACTTCTGCCCTCCCCCTCCTTCCTTCCCTCCCACCCCCTCTCTCTCTCATCCCTTGTTCTCTCGCTCTCTCTCTCCTCCTTGCCGGCCCATTTGTTATGAGTGTCAGCAGTTTCTGGTGCGTTGAGATGTGAACAGCCTGACACCCCGTCTTTGCCGGCCGCGTGGGATTTCTGATGAACCCATTATGAGCATTGTCATGGAGCATCACCGCGGCGACGCAGCGCCGCCGAGTGCGGAGAATGAAATGGGTGGCAGGAGGGGGGGGGGAGGAGGGTGTAGTGGGTGGAGAGGTGGAGGGGGAGGTGGGAATACTGCTTGGTATGCTGGAGACACCCCCCCCCCCACACACACACACACACCTCCACTCTGTGCAAGAACCTGTGCTGGCTCAGAGAAAGAGAGAGAAATAGAAGATGATAGGGAGGAAAAGTAGGGGGAGGAGGATGGAGAGAGAGAGAGAGAGAGTAAAGAGTATGATAGTGAAGTGGAGAAAGAGAGATAGAGGAGACATAAAAAAGGAGGACAAGGAAAGTGAGCGACCAAGAGAAAGGATGATAGTAAATTAGGGAAAGAGAGAGAGAAATAAAAGAGGATGATAGTGTGTGTGTGTGTGTGAGAGAGAGAGAGAGCGTGATAGCGAGGCGCGGGATGGGGGCTGTAATTGTGTGCCCTCCTCTCCTCAGCACCATAATTAGGCCTTGTCATGGCTGCACACCAAGCAGAGCGGCAGAGAGGCTCCAGAAATAAGCAACTATCAAAGAGAGCAGACTACACAGGAGAAGCCTTTCAGACAGACGTCATTACGGTCGAGAGACAGACACATAGACAGAGACAGAGGGAGAGAGAGAAACAAACATGGAGAAAGGGAAGAAGTAAAAGAGAGACAGATTGCACTGAAATTTGCTGTGATTCTCCCCCCACTGCTCTGCTCTCCACTCATCCTACCCCCCCCCCCCACCCCCTGTCCCTTTACCCCCCCCCCCCCCCCCCCCAACACACCCCCTGTCCCTTTACCCCCCCCACCCCCCACCCCACCCCCCACAGCAAAGCCAAATCAGCAGCAGTCCACTTACATCTGTCCGGAACATTCTTCTCTGCTGCAAAGCACAAAGATGCCACTCTCTCTTTTATCACAACAGAAAAAGGAAGGAAAGAAAAGCACTCAGAATCTCTCTCTTTCTCTTGTTCTTTTTTTTTCTTTCTGTCTTTCTGTCTCTCTCTCTCTCTCTTTCTCTCACAATGGCTTCTAGAGTGTGGGCTCATCAAGCCGGAGAGCCCTTGTTTCTGCCAGTGCATGTTCCCGGCTTGAGCAAATAATTGATCACTGTGAAATTAAAAACAATTGGATTTATACAACAGTGGCAAATGGAAAGCGATCGAGGTTCAGGGTGACTGGCTCAGGAGTGGAGAGGCACCGTGGCGAGACGAATCGGAGCTGACCCCTAATATTAGCTGCCGCTGCTGTCGCACATTCAGATACAATAGACCTCCAGCGCTGTGTCTGAGCAGGCAGGCTCTTTGATGTAGCGGGACAAGGTCAAAATACTGGGGGTCGAGTCTGACATGGGCTGCGTGCCGCAGTTATTTCTCCTTGTAAAGGAACATTTCATACATTTGTATGGCCTGTATGTGTGTGTGTGTGTGTGTGTGTGTGTGAGAGAGTGTGTGTGCGTGTGTGCATGTGTGGGTGTGTGGTTTCCTTTTTCTTTAAAGTGTATTATACTGGACAGGGTCTTGGTTTGTAAAATGGCTATGAAGAATATTCAGATCTTTAAAATTCTACACTACCTGTGTGTATCTGACATCGCCCTGGGTGGAGGGGGGCTGTCTGATTTATTCACAGGTAATGTCTGTGATTTTGCCATAATTTGCTTTGCCATCATTTGTATGGCCTGTGTGTGTGTGTGTGTGTGTGTGTGTGTGTGTGTGTGTATGTGTCTGTGTGTGTGTGTGTGTGTGTGTGTGCAAATGTGTACATGCATTTTAGTGTAGTTTCTTCTAAAATAATGGCATAAGTAATTGTTTTTAGGTTTTTCAGAAAACCCAAAAAAGTTGAATGATGATAATGTAGGCTAAAAGAAATTGTCCAAAAATAACTTATGCCATTATTTTTATGTGTGAGTGTGTGTATTTGTGCTGTGTGAAGGTGTTTGTGTGGTAGATGAGAGTACATTTGTGGATGTGTAGAGTGTGTCTGCATCCTTGTGTGTGTGTGTGTATGTGTGTGTGTGTGTTTGTTTGTGTGTGTGTGTTTGCACATGTGTGAATGATGTTATTTAGTGAGGGCTGATCGCTAGTTTAACCTGGCGGCCACGCTGACTGCCACTGCATTAATAATCAGACGCACACACACACACACACACACACACAACCCTCTACAGCCCCTGCCTCGCTCCTCTCTATCTCTCCTCTGCCGAGCGAAAGAAATAATCACAGAGGCGAAGAACAGGAACAAGGCAGGAGGAAAAAAAACAGTGTAACAGCAAAGAAGGCATGGTGCAGGATTAGAGTACAGGAAGGCATGGTGCAGGATTAGAGTACAGGAAGGCATGGTGCAGGATTAGAGTACAGGAAGGCATGGTGCAGGATTAGAGTACAGGAAGGCATGGTGCAGGATTAGAGTACAGGAAGGCATGGTGCAGGATTAGAGTACAGGAAGGCATGGTGCAGGATTAGAGTCAAGTACACAAGCATCCTCACCAGACTCAGACTAGCTTTTTAGACACACCGAGGAAAATGTGATGTTGACTGAATGAAGCTGGAAACAAGCTAAGAATTAGCATTAGTGTGACGGAGTAGCGCCACTACAGTTGAGTATGCGCTCTGACTGCCATACCAACGGGCCTGGCTCTTTGGCATTGTGGTCAAGCTGCAGGTTTAGTGCCCCGGAGACCTGGGTTCAAGACCGAGTGGGATCACTGCTCTCTCCCTCCGCTACAATTAGGATGTTGTATTATAGTGCTGATTACCTTGTAATTCAGTCACTAGGTAAAGTGTATGACAGTTATCCCTACCACTATCCTGACTTACTCTTGCAACCCTAAATTAACCATACAGTTCTCATAATTAAGTGTCAGTGTGCTGCAGTCTTTATTACTCCATAGAACACAGTAGGTACACTCTAAAAATGGCTCTGTAAGTAAAACTGTGAGAACAAGAGAATGTGGGTAATTGAGGAAAGATGATTAATGAATTAAACTGGATGCATCTGTAATCTTGGCTGAAACATGAATGTAATTGCCCATCAGATTGCGTGGCTTTTGCATAAACACTGACATTCTTTCCACTCATTTCCTTTTGTTGTGGGCTCTCAAGGAAAAAAGTCTTGCTGATTTTCAAAAATGTCAGTTGTTGCAGCTGTCGTCAGTGCTCAGCAGATCTGATCGCGTTTAATCAGTAAGCATTGATCATTACTGCAGGCCACACCCAACAGTTCAATGGTAGGGGGAAAGTTCCTACCTCAACTTCCCCACAGTTGGGGCTTAAATATCCCTCTGGAACACCCCTCATGGAACTCGAAAGGGGTTGATACTTCTGTCCAGTATGCTGAATGGTACAAGCCTCCCACAGCAGGAGTTACAGCAGTGGGGCAGTATATGAGTGGGAACTTTCTAGAATCTATCAAATCTAGTCTCACAGTTGCTAATAAGACATATTCAGTGAGTCCAAATGATCAGACTACTGCTTACTTTCCAGAAACTGAAGTCCACCATATAGAATATATTTATATATATATATATATATATATATATATATATATATATATATATATATATAGATATAAGAATCTGCAGATATAGTGGCAAATAGCCCTGGGTCTCATCTGACAGAGAGGGCAGAGTCCAGAACCCAGAAATTATCGCCTACCTCACTAGAAGCCCCCTGGGAGGAGGCCATTTTGATTGGGCCATCTGAAGATTAAAGAGGTATGGAGTATGCCCGTGAGGAGAGAGAGAATAAGAGACAGAAAGAGAGAGAGAGGAGAAGGAGGAGGAGTGATAGATCTCTGCTCTGAGAGCAAACACACTCTTTGATAGCTGCAGGCTGCTGCGAAAGAAAATGAGTCTGGCAAAGACAGAGTGAGTGGCCTGGACATTTTTGTTGTTTTCTTTCTCTTCTCTTTTTTCCTTCTTTCTTTTCCTTCTCTCTGTCTTCCTTACAATGAATGAAGTTCCCTCTCTGATCCTGTCCGCTCTTACAAAATAACTTCACAGCGAGGCGAGGGGAGAGAAACATAGTGCCTGTCTCCGAACTAACAGTTCCCCTACCACATTTGCATTAGCTTGCGATTCTGCAGATGCTAATTTTCCGAGCAAATCTCTTATGAAGCGACTCTGATTGAGCCAGGGGTAATTTGGTCTGCAGGGGGAAGATTTCGCCCATTTCACCTCCATTTAAAAGAATGAAAGGCTTGCAACTCCAGTGGGGGCTTTCCACTGAACTGTGTCTGCGGTTGTCATAAAGCTGAACGGTACCTGCTCGTCACATTGAACACTTCCCTCACCAGCGCTAGAAAAACTGTATCAGTTTCATTAAAACGGCAGTGGGCTAGAAAAGTACCAACGTTCAATACAGAACTTGCACAGTGAGCAAAACGGAGTCCCAGAATGCTTTGCTCTGCCTCGGCTTGTCATTCTTGATTCAATGTTCGGAGGAAGTCAACCACAGCAAAGGAAAATTAGTTTTTCCTTTTAAAAGTCATAGAAAAAAAAACAGAACCATGCTTGAGGGTGCAACATACTGCTTGTGAGCCAGACTAATACTTTTAACAGTAAATAGATGTTACTGTCTTAGTATTTTAGTAGATTTAGAATATACATTTATATATGCTTAATGTTATCTTTTAAAGCAGATATATTTTAGGATGACTAATATGTATATAAGATTACACGCCAATAAAATTAAGCAAAGTAAAAACTGAAATTATTTCTGTAACCAGTGATACTCCATTAGGAGAAATAGAAAACATGGCCACCATATTCCACTTAAGAAGTAACGTTAGGTAGAACGGGAGTGAGACCTTTCAGCAGCACCATCACTGACAACTGCAACACTCCAAACGTTCCTCGCCTCAAAGATCTTAAACTGTCTCTGCTCATTTAAATAAGGCCTTTGGCCTAATGGCTAATCATACCCACCATACACACATTTACAAACACTTATTTCCCTCGGTTTCATAACCCAATAAGAACAGGCCACACAGGCAGCATCATAATATCTCTGTGTCCATGTTCTGTTTTTGTCTCTTGCACTTCCTAGATTCAGTCATTTAGGGGTCAAACACTCTGTGAAGTACAGCATTTTTAGGAAAGTTGGCCCACAAATACAGAGTCTGGGGTGAGCCCATTGGGGATCAGGTTTCAAGGGGGCGGGCTGGGGGGGTCCAGAGATTACTCCACCGTACAGTAGTGAAGCTGATTTATTGCATGTTTAATACGGTGGCACTGTTTATATGTCAATAGGTATCTCATTTTGATATTATTGAGCTGTATATTCCAGGACATTTTGCATAGTAATGAATAGGAACAATATACCACCTTTGCAGGACTGTAACCAATGGTCTAAACCATTAAACATTTGGAAATGCTGGACTGAACCCATTGCTGCCTCTCCAGCATGCATCTAGGCAACAGCGGAGTAGAGAGGAAAAGATCATATCAGATTGGTACCAGTATCAGGTATTGAAATGTGGTATCGGGCCATCCCTAATATCCACATCAGCTGTGTGTGGATATCTGATATGGGGCTGAATATCAGGGAAACCAAGACAGGGCATGAAGGCTTGGAGGCAAGAGATGGAAGTAAGTCCAGAAACAAGACAATAGAGGAGAAGCACAATGAGGTTGAGAAAGACAGCTGGTGGTAGCTGTGGGCGGTGGTAGCTGTGGGCAGGGAGTAGCTCTGGGTGGTGGTAGTGAAGTGGTTAAGGAGCTGGACTAGCATGCAGTAGTCTGAAAAGTTGCAGGTTCAATTCCTGGCTTCCACAGTTGTGCCCATGAGCAAGTTTACTTAACCCCAAGTTACGGCCCTTGTAATATAATTGTCGGAAATTGCTTTGGATGGAAGTGTCTGCTAAATAAGTAAATGTAAAGAGAAAGAACAATAAATAGTAAAAAACCTAATTTGAAGAAAAGACAGACAGAAGAAATGTGTGAATGAGGGACATCTCTGTGGACTCTGGGGACAGGTCGATCCTCCCTCCACACACACACACACACACACACACACAATCTCTGACATGTGGAGAGTGAGACTCGGGCGGCATTAGCACTTGTAATAATCCCTTTCATTCCCATTCCCTGTGCGCACACCGCCAGACCACTCCTAATTATACTCCATTCTCTTTTGACTAATGGAGGGGCTGATGGAACAGATTAGATGGCACAGCCTCCATAGACTGGCCTGAATGAACGTGAACATGGGGGGGAAGAATAGAGTGAGAGAGAGAGTGAGAGAAAGAGAGAGGGAGAGAAAGAGAGAGAGAGCGAGAGGCTTCAGAGCCTCAGTCCTCACATTGAACTGATTGACCTCAGAGAACAAAGATGTGCAGTCAATACAGACCCATAAAATGTGGAATGGGGATGTCAATAGCTAATTCAAATGGTTAGATTTTAATATCGATACGGCCAGACGGACAGATGAAAGTGTAATAACAGAGAAATGGGTAATTACACAAACAGGAGATGAAAGGCAAGCAACAAAGACATACACTCTTTTCCCCACTCTGCTACAAAGAGTTCCACACGCCACCCAGCTATTATCAGCCTGGGCAGATTTCTCTCTCTCTCTCTCTCTCTCTCTCTCTCTCTAGTTCCCTCGTTCTCACAACACAGAGTTGCTTCCACTCTGATCTTTAATTCACAGAAATCGTTTGCACTTAATTATTATTCTTGTCATCATTTCATTTCTTTTTCACTTGTGTAATTATACTTCCCTTCTTCTTCATTTGCTCACTCTCAACCCTCCCTGTCTCCCTCTCTCTTTCTCCTCTCTCTCTCCTCTCTCTTTCTCTCAGACTTCCTCTCCTTTCTTCTCTCTCTTAGGACATTGGCAGTCTGCTCGCAGAAGGAGCGCTTCGTAATCAGCGCCACTTAAATAATGGAGTGTGAAGGGCCTCCTGTTGACTGGCGAAGGGCTGGGTGGGTGCAGATAGTGGCCATCAGTCACCGCTAGATTTATTGAGTCGAGCGGTGCCGTAATGTAGCGGGGAATTAAAGACAATGTGACAAGGCGCCGCTGCAGATGTGGCTAAACAGATAGGGTTTGTTTCCCTTTAGATACTCTTCTTTTCAGATTGAGTTAGCTTGCCTGGCGAAATTGTGTTTGTGCCACAGGCTGTATATGTGTGTATCTCTCTCTCTCTCTCTCTCTCTCTCTCTCTCTGTGTGTGTGTGTGTGTGTGTGTGTGTGTGTGTGTGATTGCTTCTTGCGTAAACACTATTTGAATTCAGGTCCTGTGACTGATCACTGCCATTGTTCAAGGTTGAACTTGATTTCCCTTCTGCCTGAAACTGCCTCCAAATTGGCGAATAATGAATCTAATAACGAGCTAATAGGATAATAACGACCTCATAAGATGCCAGCGATGTGGGGTAAACTTGTGAGTGTGCCTACGCCTGTGTCTATGTGTATGCAGCACACATGTTCTTTGCATTTTTCAGAAGTACAGGGCATGTCTAACACCTAACAAACCCTCCCAAGGACACATCCCCTGAGCTATACATGAGCTCTCAGCACCTATTTACGCAAGTACAGGACACAGGTTTGCTAGCCCTACTGGGAGTGCAAGGATTAGAGGAAAGGTTGTGTGTGTGTGTGTGTGTGTGTGTGTGTGTGTGTGTGTGTGTGTGTGTGTGTGTGTGTGTGTGTGTGTGTGTGTGTGTGTGTGTGTGTGTGTGTGTGTGTGTGTGTGTGTGTGTCTGTGTGTGTGTGTGTGTCTCTGTGTGTGTGTGTGTGTGTGTGTGTGTGTGTGTGTACGAAGGGGAAGGGGAACAGGAGAGGCTCTTAAATTGGCAATGCACGTACGTTGCCGTGGGGCCGAGACGATTAGGGTAGTGATGAGAGTCAGTAGTGTGACGGAGGGGCCACAGGGGTGTCAGGAGGAGGGAGATGAGAAAGGGGGGAGAGAGGCATTGTCACCCCCCCCCTTTAACACACACACACACACACACACACGCACACACACACACACATACACACACACATACACAGGGACAGACACACTTAAACATACATGCACAATGCACGTCCATATACACGCAGACATATTCACATAGATACACACAGTCTAAAGCACACACACATAAACACACACACATACATACACACACTCTCTAGTCTAGCCCATACCCAGGGTGGATGGGTGTTAATATGGTGGTGCTCCTCTCCTTTCTTCATCTCACCCACATTTATCACTTGCTCTCCTGTTCACTCAGACTCTGTCAGCACACTGGCCTAGAGGCTAAAGGCCCAAACACCCAATCTCACTCCTCTCTTACACACACACACACACACACACACACACACACACACACACACACACACACACACACAGGGACACTAACTCTGCCTGGTCTCTCTCCCCTCCATATGTATTCTGCCTTGCCTTCACCTTCCCCTAAACCGCAAACATCTCAGTCGTTTGTCTGCATCATGGAAGATCTCAGCATAGAGTCAGACATTCACACAGATACTGTACAAGTGAGAAATGATTAACCCAACTATGTGGATGTCTCCACGGATACACAAAGTTCAGCTGAGGAATAGCTGGTATTGGAATGAGAATGAAATGAGAAAACAGCAGAAAGATGCATGATCACCATTTGCATCAGAAAGACGGCATAAGGGGGCAATCAGGTGCTCCTTTTTGATGTTGTTTCATAATGGCAGTAAGTGTTTTGCGTGCTGCTTATGTACCCAGAGCACCTCACGTTTTGCCTCAAATTGAAAAAAAGTTCAACTCAAGGCCTCACATTTTATAAGCGGCAAAGTATGTCCTGTCTGTTCGCCCCCCTAAGGAAGCATATGGGAACAAATCATGCAAATGAAATAGTCTCACTATCTTTAACATTTTTTTCCTGGAGGCTCTTGGGAGCAGATCTAACTTACTGGGTTACATTCGAAAGCACTGATATTTGTTTTTGCGACTGGGGGCATTTGGAAGGAAGATAATATGTCTGTTGCATTGGAGCTGATCTGCGTCCATGTTATCATAGCAGCATAACACAGCATGGGGTGGCATTCAGAAACAAAGATAGGATTTGCTGTCAGGGTAGCCAAGCAGCATTAGCATCGCTAGCAGAACTGGTATGTATCTGTGTGAATAGATTGCATTCAGAAGCATTTCGACAAGCATTGCATTGCATTGGCTCAGATCGGCAGCTGTGTTAGCCTAGCGATGTTAGCAGCAGTGAACGCACTGAGGCCTCCCCAGCGTTAATTGATGGCCAGGTTAGGAGGGCTAATCAGACTCATAAATAACAGTTAGAGAGATGAACACATGAAGCTCACGCCTCTGACATCTCCATTAGGACTCAAACGAGATGCGGCAGGGGAGACATCCGTCAAACACACACCCACACGCACACACACACACACACACACACCACACACACACACACACGCATTCACATGCGGCAGGGGAGACATCCGTCAAACATACACACACAAACACACACATACACACACACACACACACACACACACACACAGAGATAGGACAAATACAACTGCACTTGTATCCCACACTCACTCACACTAATACACATGCACATACTGTACACATATACACAAACACACACACACACAGTCGCTCATCCACGATTGTAAACAAAATGACACAAAGCAGAAAGATACACAAAAGTAATAGCTAAATATTCTCCATCATAACACACCCAGTGCTGCCATTTTAAATTGTTGTCAGTGTGACTGTGTGTACAAGGGAGATAGATAGTGTGTGTTAAGGCACTCTGAGTTGCTGCTGTAATGCAGTGTTGTCTGTCCTAGTGCCATATCTGAGAGCTGGGCCCCTCTCTATTCACACTCTACTCTCTCTCTCTCTCTCTCTCTCTCTCTCTCTCTCTTTCTCTCTCTTTCTCCCTCTCTTTTTCTGGCACACCATTGATTTTATTCCCTTATTATTGCAGTACAGTGCGAGGTCTTGCATACCAATGCCAGTGTGCCAGTGACGAACGGGCTGGGCAGAATTAGCCCAATATTGCAGCAGGTCCCTGATGATAATGAGAGGCAATTCTGAACGATGATTGGGTAAGTGGCATCATCCCACACACACACACACACACACACACACACACACACACACACACACGCAGGCAGGCAGGCACGCACACACACACACACACACACACACACACACACACATACACACTCAATCTGGCACACAGAAACAGACATATAGAAGCAAAGCTATACACTGACCAAATTGCACATCTGACAAACATACAAACTACTCATCAGAGTTGGTGTTGACGTTTGCACAAAGCATGTGAAGACACTTATAGATATGTGAAGATATTCCCTCTTTTGTTGCATGCATGTGTGTTGTATGTGGCACTCCTATTAATGTCATAGCACATCAAATAAACACTTAAACCCATGCTCTGATGTTTCTCCTTTTACCAGATTAGACCCCAGGAAACTGAATGGCGACATCCTAAAATGCGTGCTCAACCAAGTAATTATACACACCGTGACACCCCCTGCACATTAGCTGGACATAGTCATGCTTAGCGGCTGCCTTTGATGCAGGAGTCTCCTGCTGTCTTGTGCAGAGAGGGGGAGCGGTCTGGTGACAGCAGCTGGAGGCAGCTCTTAGCCACGAGGCTCTCGAGATGACATGGCCTCTCTGGATAAACAGGTAATTAGCCAGAATTATTCAAATGAGAGACGCAGCAGGAGGGGGTGGGCTGGGGTGGGATAGGATTGGGTGGGGGTGGGATGTGGTGGGGTAGGGGGCTTGGCTCCATCCATCCACCTGTCGGCGAATACTGGAAATGGTGTTTAGCTCCAGAGGACTGCACAAAGGGGGGGCTGTAATGCAGTTTCTCTCTCTCTCACACACACATGCACCCGCACACTCAGATGCACACACACACACACACACACACACACACACACACACACGTGCACCCGCACGCTCACATGCACACACACCACACACACACACACACACACACACGTGCACCCGCACGCTCACATGCACACACACCACACACACACACACACACACACACACAGACACACACACACACAAACACACACAGTCAATCAATAAATATTCACACATAGTTGCAGCAATACAGAAAGACACCATTAGAAATCACAATGTATATAACACACACATGTGCACATATGGCCTCCTCAGAGTTTAATTATTCTTACTGCAATGGAACTCTAGGATTACATGTCTAAAACATAATTAATGTACTAACTATTTTATGATTTGTTTGATAATAGTCCTTTGAGTGATTATCTGAATTTCTTTCTGGTCTTGACACTCTGTGAAGGGTAGACCCAATGGCCATATATCTGAAGGCCTCTCTCTGGCACACATATGAGAACATGTGTAGGTCGGTACAAACACTAACACCTGGCTCTATGACAAAACCATCATACATGTGGACACACCTTGCTGATGTATTCTTGGCTAGAGATACAGTACTTACTGATGTGATCAGCCACCCACATACACATTGTTTAACATATGCTTATGCACACACACACACACACACACACACACATACACACACACACACACACACACACACACACACACACTCATACACACACACACACACACACACACACACGCGCGCGTGCGCGCACACACACAGAGGCAGAAAATATTGTGGGTGACATCTCCACCTGTGAAAATTACAGTAGTCACACGCAGGGCTCAGTTACCCACAGCATGTATAGTGCATCCTTGACATACAACCTTACAGAAATGCAGAATGACACACATACACATATGTGGAGTAGTGCTTGTAAACTGTTGTATAATGTAGCATTCAGTAATCAAACAAAACTGGTGGTGAATGTATACCTCCAATATCACGCGTCTGCATAATGCCGGCTATATATTTACATTAAATTCTTTTATCAAACCAACTCTGCCAAAATCTATGACAAAAATCTTGCTATCTATTACAAAAAGACATGCTGTGGGCATATATATGAGTCGTTTTAGGTCGTACCTCAAAGTTTTAAACTGAAACTGAAATATGACATCCTGCATTTCTCTCGAGAGAACATACCAAAAATGACTTGTTGATATTTGTGTCCTCACAACTCTCAGAAATGTACTTTTAAGACCTCGCTTCTACACTTTTTAATATTTCCATTCCTTGATGGTCACTGCCAATAGTTCTTTTTTTCTATCTTCAAAAAATAGCATGCTAAACCTGTCAGTAAATCTCTGATGGATTGCACACATTATGTATTACTCTACTATCTATTGCTAATTATGAATTATTACTACTATTATAACACTGTAACACTGGTTCTCTTGACTGAATCATAACCCAGCCACTGATCACCTAGCTAGCTTGTTTGATACCATGTAGATTTGCGTATGTGTTTAAAAGTTGCACCACTCTCTCACCTCCATCTAAGTTGAGTGGATATTCTGCCTGTGGTGCCATTCTCTTATCAGAGTCATTGTGTCAGAGGTTTATCCATCTTTCCGTCTCCAGCTATCCTGCCTCCCTCTGTTCACATAATTGATCAATTAGCTGCCTCATAAGGCCATCTCTCACCACCACACTAACACATTTACTCCACCATTTCCATCTATGTTTTACCTCATCTGTATGCTCTCTTTCTCTCTCTCTCTCATTTAATCTCTCTCCTTCTGTTATTCTCTCTCTCCCTCCATCTTTTCCATTGCTTTCTTCCTTCTTGATTTCTCTGTTTTGTTGTGCCTCAACTTCAGTCATATTCTGTTCTCTTTCTCTCTCTCTCTCTCTCTCTCTCTCTCTCTCTGTCTTTTCTTTGTCTCATGCCTGCCTCTTTTTCCTCTCTCTTACACACTCGTTTCTCTCTCCCATCCTTCAATATTTACCAAGTGACATACACACACACACTTCACAGGCTCCATTGTTCCCTGTGTGCAGACTGATATGCTTCCCCCTGAGTGGAATCTGAATGTGACTTCAGGCCACACTGACGGACGAGACAAGAGGCTCTTCACATCTCGCCTAATTTGACTGGAAATAACAAACATCGGCAGTGTGGAGTGTCCTCCGCACATACTCACTGTCCAGATAAACCACAGCTTAAGGACATGAAAGGCAGCCTACAGATAGTGCTAGAAAATAGTGTCTGGTTTTCATCAAAGGACAGCTGAAGCAAGTGAGATAGGTGCACATCAAACAAGCAAAGAGAACTTCTATTACAAGCAAACAAAAGTTGAGCCTAGCTGTTTTTAGGTATTTCACAAACAGTTGTAGCTATATCTCTGTGGCCTTGTTGTTTTCTCCCATGATTAAACTTTTCCATTAGATAAAGGCCCTTACTCTTCCGTAGTAGAAGTTTGTGTAATAGGGAATTTACATAAAATAAATAAACATTTACACATAGCTCAGGTATACAATGCTTATGTTAGTAGCTCTGAGGTTCTTGTGCGTATTTGTATTGAGGAATCCCCAAACCATTCTTTAAAGAACATTTCAGTGAATGGTACACCCTCTTCCAGCTTGAGGGCAATATACACCACCCAGAGGACCAAATATAATATTTTAAGACAGGCAAAGTGAAGGTAACCTTTCGATTTTAAACGGCTCACAGAGCACCGTTTTTGCAGCAGGGGTTTATTATTCCGCCGTGTGACATTTTGTCCGTAGTGATGAGCATGCAGCCATCAGGAGAGCGTAACATCTGGAGCCCCGCACCCTCCGCTCGGTGCTGCGCCCCTTAGTCAAGCGCCCCTGTTCCCCTCGCCGCACTCAGCTGGTCCCCTCCGTGTTTAAACTAATGGTTTAATTTGCAAAGCTGTAAAGCCGAACAACATCTAATGTGGCACGCAGACATCTGCCGAATGGAGGAGAGCACACATATATGCAGAGGCACTCAAGCAGGCACACAAAAGTGCCCAGTGCACGATTCACACACACACACACACACACACACACACACACACACACACACACACACACACACACACATACACACACACACACACACACACACACACACACACGAAAGATTTTGCCTTTAACCCTAAGTGTTATGAGGGCATATGCTTTGTGGTTATGCATCAAAAGGGGAAAGAAAGAGAGAGAGAGAGACATCTGTTCAACTATGTTTTTACATTTTAGTAAAACATTAATCACATTACTTCTTTCAAACATCAGACCTTATATATAAATTCCTGCACCTGAAGTGGGCCAAAAATCCTTTGTTCTCACTGCACAAGACTTTACATGTAAATGAAAAATGTCACTGTCTGTACTGCCACCTTCTGGTTCAACAGGGTAATTTTGTGAAACGTTGAAAAGATTTCTGTAGCTATGACTGTTTGCTCAGATTACTTTTTTTTTTATTTGGCTTAGAAAAAATAGCACAAGAAATTAAGATGTACTTAATGTACTGCATTGATAATATATCTGATATATGGCATCTTTTTTCATGTTTTATTTGATAATAGGAAAATACTGCTCTTATCTTAATTTCTAAAATTGCCCACAAGGTGGGGTTGTCGTATAATGATGAGCGTGTGAAGTGAGGTGACCCTGGCCTTCACGTGGACTTCAGGAGAGGATAGTATGTGCCAAATTTAGTCTCTTGCGGTGGGCTTGTCTGTCGGGTATTGAAAAATAAATAATTATGCACATAATGTTGCTGTCTTCCTCCTATTTAAAAGCACTTGTGCACTAAGGCCATCTCCATTTTCATGGCAAAAGCCCAAGGATCCCGTCGAGCCTTGTTGTCTTACCCTGCCTAATCAACCAGGAGAAACTTTTGTCCAAGGCTAATAACACCGCAAAGAGCTCAGAAGAGATGGCGGGGAACCCATGACATGTGTCAAAGCACCGCGACTAACAGCGGTGTCATTATGCCCAAAGCCCGTGTCAGCTGTCATCCCAACAATGGCTAGTCGCTCTACGGACCGAGGGATCGTCTGACCATTAACACTCAGATTGATAGCGGAAAGGCGCCCGCGAGTGACACGAACAGCTCGCTCGCCCTAGCTTCACGCAGAGATGCGACTGCACTTTCCAAGGACATTACAGCTACATTGCGGTGGTCCTTGGTGGCAGGTTATCATTACTGTGGTCGGGTGCGCTGGCGAGGGTGATAAGGGTGGGGAGAATTGCAGGCTTTCATATCCATGTGCTTGCCCACAGGATGCTGGCGTGGTCGCGCTGTAATTTGCCTCGGAGGCGATGGCATGAGTGGGGTTTAAAGTAATTATGAGTTTGTGTGGCCATGTAAAAGCATTCATCAAAAAGAGGATTAAGAGAGAGTTGAATACGCAACACAGGGCTTCACTCAGATTGTTTTCACCATAGCTGAAGAGAGTTGACAAGTAAGCAAGCAACAGTCAACACTCAGTAAAACCTCAAAAAATCTCACATCAGATCTGCCACTGATGGTGTGTGTGTGTGAGTGTGTGTGATTTATATGTTAAGATGCATTATAAGACATTAATCATAAGCCACCACTACCACTATAACATGGCCAAGAAAGTGCCATATTGGTGTTCTCATTGACCATATTCTACCTGGAAGTTTGTACTGTGCTCTTGATGAACTAAAAGCTTTAAATAACATTGCAAGGACAGAAACATTATGTTAGTTGAAAGATAAAATAGCCAACACAACATTAGTGAGTGTATGATTCACAGTATTCCAATATTTTGAAGTAGCTTATAGCCAAATAGCTATACTGTTAACGGAGAGCCATGTAACATTAATGTTATTATAATGATTAGTATCCATGCAGCTATAATAGATGTGTTAATAAAGCTATAAATTAAGGATACACCGATCCTGATCCTGAATTTCCCCTTGGGGATCAATAAAGTATCTATCTATCTATCATCTATCTATCTATCCATATTTTTACCCACAATATGGCAACGATACCTGTAGGCTACTTTTGGTATTGGGCGATACTGAGTACTAATCTTATGTGAGTGTTTTATTGATTTTATAACAATAAGTCGCTGTAGAACTTGTTGCCTTGGTAAACAGAAAATGATTGCAGATCATTGTCACCAATGTGTGGTCCAGCTATTTGAGCCAGTGTTGAACTGACAGTATTGGATCAGTGCACAAGTCTTTTTTTTTTATGTTTAGGTTTTTTATTTTTTATGAATTACAGCTCATTCATTTTTTGAGTTGCTCATTATACAATATATATCATATATTATACATAAGACCATGGAAACAGTGGTATGTAATTGACCATTTCTTATGTAGCCTAGATCTTGATGTAGAAGATCTGAGGAGCTACAAATTTGACCTACACTACCACATATACTCACTAATAGCACACACATACACACACACACACACACACACACACACACACACACACACACACACACGTAAGACCACGAAAAAAGAGTAAAAAAAAAATAAAAAATAGAAATAAGGCGTCACCCTGTCACCAACATTTGTTTCCCAGTGTGTTAATGTGAGATGGAGTGAATAGTGAAATTTTATATTTTGTGTTCCAAGCTGCACCCTGTAGATCCTGATTTGTAAAATTGTGCTTTCGTCTCTCTCTCCCTTCATTTCCACCCTCCCTCCTTTTTAAAATGTTACCTGAGAGCTCTGCAATCAGTTGATCCAGAAGGAGATAATTAGCCGTTATTCGAGCTGTTAGTCGCTCGGCTAATGAAAAGCCCCGGCCTTCAGAACATTCTGGAAGCAGCGGGGTTCCTGAGCAACTCACAGTGCGCTATTTCTACAAAGCTATTTGCCCTGGTGCCATTTGCACCTGAGCTCACAATCACAGCCATGTCCTCTCTCACTTGTCCTTGTGCTTTGTTTCATTTAGTCATCCTCCAAGGAAACAAAACAACTAAAAAGAACAATTATACAATACATTTGGGATGTCTTTGTTTGGTACGATTTCAGAAAATAATACTGTAATACTAAAAAAATAACGTATTTGTTCTCTGTGTTTTATTTCTGCTTTTATGTATTGCACATTGTGTGGTTGTCTGAAAACAGCATGTCTTTAACTGGCATGTCTACAGACTTAACATGCATCGCATACAAAGCAGGCGACGGGGGCACTTGTTGGTTTGGGTTGAATTGAACATCACGTACAGGCAGGACAAAGAGGGTCTGACCGCCTAAACCAGCTGATGAATATTTCAGACACATCCAGATGAGATGAATGAATAAAGTAAAATCACACACATATGCACTGTGCCATGTCTAGGCATAGTTTATTTATTCCATTTAGCCCTCTTCCATTTTCATCCCTGAAAATCAATCCTCCATCTCTGTTTCCCTTGGCAACAGGTTATAATCCATGGTTACGAGGAGTGGTTGCTAGGTGCGTTGCCGAGATACAGACCCCTCTCTCCACGGCAGCGACGTGGGAGGCCACGGGGTCCTAGATGATGGTGGGGAGAGGAGGTATCACAGGAAGGACGCCAGTAATGACACAAGACAGCCAGGTAAGCAAAGAGAAAAAAGATTAAAAGCCTGAAGAGGTCTCAAGGAAAACAGGTCCTGACGGAGTAGCATAAACAGTGGAGGAAACAAATGAAACAGGGACAAAGGAGAAGCATAAAAAAGGCAAGCAAAAATATGTGTGTCTGTGAGTGTGTGTCAGAATCAGGTTGAAGTTAAAGGGCATTGTGTGTGTGTGTGTGTGTGTGTGTGTGTGTGTGTGTGTGTGTGTGTGTGTGTGTGTGTGTGTGTGTGCATGTGTGTGTGTGTGTGTTTGTTTTTGTATGATTATGGGACACCTGTAGATACTGTATGTGGGCATTCCACATATCACATTGGAACACATCCAAAGTCTTAAATCCTTCACATCCCATTCGCCTCTTTGTTCTACACCCAAATGTCATACTGAGATATTCATTACTTCTCAAGCCAGCCTGTCAGTGGTATGGACGTTAACATGGCCATCCCAGGACGTGGTCCGGTATGGGCTTACTTTGCTTATCAGAGACCTTTCGAGATAAGAGACACAGACAAAGAAGGGAAAGTAGTCTGGCGTTTAGGGTACCAGTTCACTGCATTTAATGTCTTGAGTGCCATAGAATTGAAGGATTTCTCTACTTCCCCTCCTGCAGGTACGTTTAAAGTACCCATTAGCACTCTACTGTATGCATGAGTCCATGTTTCACTTCTCACGTCTCCACTTCTGTAAGAAATGCCCTATTCCCAATGACTGGGATTCATGTTGTCATGCACAGAACAAGAGCCATCTGAGATGAAGGATACATTTGAGGCAGAATTCCTTCGTGTTCATTTTCACTAACAGCTGGAGTAGGAATAGTTGCGTTTCAGTGGGAACAGTTTACCCTGAAATGGGAGTCTATTCAGATCACCAGCTATGGTCAGAAATGGGGAGTAAAGGAACAGAATAGTAAGAAAGGTATTTAGTTCTAAATGATCTATCTTTACCTGAGGAGAGGGAGATGTGTGATGTTATTATTGTTTCAGTGATGTATCAATTTAATCATAATAAATTATTTTAAAATTCTCCTTGATAAATAATTTAAGATGAGGCAATTTATTGTGAACATTCACCACAATTAACAAAAAAGATATTCTTCTCCCAAAAAACTTTGTATCATAGGCTAGTTAAATGCACTTCATTGTGGAAATGTGTGCCTCACCCTCAAGGTTGTCTGTAGAAAAAACAGAGGAGTTAATTTTCAGATGTGTAAACATTTAATAAAATCTGAGCATGATTTCTGACTCTGTCAGACCTCGCCTTGAACATTCTAGGAGGAATTCGGCCCATATAGAAATAGTAAATGTAAGCCTAAATCTATTGTTTAATCTATCTCATTATTGTGCAAGAGAAACTAAGCAGATAATAATTAGATATCTTTTAGATTGTCTTTTGTTGTGGGAAGACAGAAAGTATGAAGGAGCGGAAGACCGAAAGAAATACTATAGTGGTGTAATGTTTTGTGTGAACTGTAGGGGGCAGTGTGACCGCACTCACTGCGCATCCCTGTCTGCTGAGTGGAGAAGAAAGCCTCCGTGTGAGGCACCACACCTGCTACAAAACCAACATTGTCGAACATCTCCCTTCTTCCACCCTGGAGTCGGAGCAGCCTATTTTGCATAGGGAGAGAGGTAGCACTGCAATGTGATTGGACATTCCCTGCCCAGATTCAGCTTTGGTCTATTGTCCCCTTTTGTATTTCTAACTCACTTAAAAAAAAGTCTTCTGCGAAACTGACAAGCTCACCTGACTTTAATCTTTTTACGTTTGTGTGGCTTCTGAGCGATCAGCATTATCACAACAATGCTAAATGCTCTCTTGGGTAATGCTGTCTACCTTCTGTGAGTATGCGTGTGTGTGTGTGTCTGTGTCTTTGTCTCTCTCTCTGTGTGTGTGTGTGTGTGTGTGTGTGTGTGTGTGTGACTGTGTATGTAGGGGGTGCTGTATTATAGATTCAGGGCTTGCCCTGTAGGCCTATGTGTGTACTCAGACACGTAATATAACAGGGGCTGATAATCAGTCATTAAAAGCGGCTCTCCAACGAGTCTTATTAGCAAAGATTGATCCCAGTCTCCTCTGATGCAGGCTATCAGTATGACTCCCGATAATGAGGCATTTCATCAACAGACTCATCACTATGTGTGGCTTTGAGGTGAAATCTAAAGTCACGTCAGGTTACGGGGGCTACAAGCCTGCGCGGCGCGATGCTTTGGTAGTCCTCATAAAAGAGCAAGCGGATGCAATAATTGCATCTGTATTAAAAGTGCGCGCTCTTGCGGGCGAAGAAAAAGTCGACTGCTCAGACCCTGACATCTGACATCAAACATTTTCTCAATGCATGACTGAACAGAAACGAAACAGATCATTACATAAATAATGCAATATAGAAATGCATTTATTTGAAACAACAACAAAAAAAAACTGAGACTGGCACTATGATATGTTGTGCGTGTTGAAGTGAAGGGAATAGATTTGGCTAAATTTACATTTTCTTCATGTCTCTACCACAAAACAGCCAGAGGCAATGCGCACAGAGTTATGTATTTCACTGTTATAAAAAAACAAGTAAATAAATAAATAACACTATAGTTGGAACCATTAAAAAAACTGAAGGAGCAAAGGTGCTGTTTTTTCCCTGCCAGTGTAGGCAGTGGCATTGTTTTATGGAAGTCCCTTTGGTGACTTTTGCTCCTGATATACAGCCAAACGACCTTACTAGAATTCATTCCTTTATTCATCATCTTGACTCCTAATTCCACAATTCACAAATATATCCGCTAAATTGTATTCATGGTGCTTGAATCAGTGTGCGTGCATAATTTATCGCATGCAGTCCCGTGAGCACCATACACAGCCATTATTGTCACAGCCATGATGAGTAAACGCAGGTGCATCGGAAGCATTAGCAGCCTCTACACGCAGGCAGGCGTCGTCTCTTGGTAACCTTCCCTAAAACAATGCCGTCTCCTATTCTTGTCCCGTGCTGATGAGGACGATCACAGGCGCGGTTGGGAAGTGGGCCCCCTTTGGTTCGGAATGGAAACGGCTCGGCTAATTGACTTTGGAGTCCTTAATTGAAATGTAATGAAAACGCACCGGTCCTGACGCACAGCCGCCTCCGCCTCCGCCTCCGCCTCCTCTTGGGCGCGAAATCTCCTGATGAATTGGTGTGCGTGCCGTAATTGTGGGCTGTTAAAAATGCATTGATTTTGGGATAGAGCAACATCCGTTTTGATGGGTGTGTTTGTGGGCACATCAGCATTTGTCACCATTGAAAGAGCACTTTGCACTGCACGCACAAACACACACACACACAGACACACACACACGCACACACACACAAATTGAGCATCCATGCGCCACTGCTTTTTTTCAACAAAATGAAAACATCTGGACTCACTCTCCATCATAGTTGTGTCAAATCAGCTTTGATTGCTCAGCTCGCTAAGCCTTCCCCCCCATGGATATCTGCATGCGTTTGACCTGTTTTAAACAGAGGAAAAAGGAAACAGAGCATTTCTTTGTGCATCATTTCTTTGTGTGTCACATTCTCTTCTTATTCCTCTTTGCATAAAGGTGTTTGGGAACTCAGCGCGGGTCTGATTTCCCTACATAGCTCAAACGGAGTCTGCAGGGACTGCCTGGGCGTGTCACAAACAGCGGAGGCGAGAGGTGCGATATGAAATCTGATACGGAGGGGATGTGCACTGATATGCAACGCCTTTGATTTTTTTTCCCCCTACAAGGTGCTCTGTGCCTTATCTGTCTCTCCGCTGATCGCGGGCGGCACGTGTGATCTGAGGAAAGGGTTAAAGCTTCTTGTGAGTTATTGCCTTCCACTGTAGTCATAGCAACAGGTTAATAAGTAGCGTCTCTGATCTTCCTCTTGTCACTGCACCGGTTGCTAAGATACAGATTGAGTTTTGGGCCCTGGGGACTGAGGTGCAAACTTGTACAAAAATAACAGGAGTCAACTTTTGTTATGAAAACTCAGGCAAAAAAAGGGAATTAGTGAAATAGCAGGGTTTTCATGCTGTAACACTATGAATGTGAGTCATAAACAAAAACAGCCATCGCCTATATCTGTCGCCTCCTCTTACAACGGCGCAGGGTATGACGTTGGGAATGGCTTCCAGGATCGCCCATTGACAAATAAAGCCTGCAAACAGTTGAATTCTCTCTCACACTTACCAAGTGCTACATGCACACGTACACATACACGTACATGTAAACGTACACATATACACATCTAAACACACAAACACACATACACACACACACACACACACACTCACTCACTCACTCACAAAGCGCTACATGCACACACACACACACATACATGTACACGTGTATGGAGTTACATTTGTTCCACTTTTATGAGCGAGCAATAGCACAATTTGAGCGCAGAAAAATATTTTGAGCGAGCACACAAATTATATTTTGAGGAAAAATGAAACTCGAGCACAAAAAAACTTGTAGTTGAGCAAACAGGAATCTATGTTGTGCTCACATGCTATGTATGTGCAACATCAGCCCCCTTTCTTTCAGTTTCACTGTACGTGCTCACATAAACTGTTCCTCCGCTAGCTCAGGAGATCTCCTTGTCGCGCTCGCTCAACTTCGTCTGTGTGCTTGCTCAAAACTGTCGACAACGTTACGTTTGTTCCACAATTCATCAACCAATCAGAAAATTCAGGGGCTGAAGTGCAATTCTCATTGGCTGCTGAAGTCCACAACGCCTCATTTACTAGTGTCAGTGGGAATCGGGAAAGGTTAATGCTGGTCTTAGTTTCAACACATAAAGTTAAGTAGACATTGTAACTGTGTTGTAAATCCAACAATACCCATATGATAAATACTTACCAAAGATGTATTTTCATGTGGCGTGCGTTCTCCAATGTTCCTTTTTTCCCGATACATACAGTCGGTTAAGACGTTCGGAAAGTTTACCGCCCCCCATGAGGAAAGCATGCTAACATCACACGATGGAAGTCAATGGGCGAACTCACTAGCATTTAGACTTTATACATTCGTTTTACATTCAGGTGGAGTTCTGCTTGTTTCTGAACACAATAATTTAAAGGAATTGTGTTTACTTAACTGCCCAGTGTATGCTAACAACCTAATTCACCCTCGATTGCCCAATGTTGACGACAAATTTCTCTGGAAGCTATATACAATGGTAGCATCATTAGGTTGCTAACTGGCTAATCGTCAGTGTAACATAGGTAGCATCATTAGGTTGCTAACTGTATCGTCAGTGTAACATAACCAACTGGTACACATTACTTGTTAAAACTATTCCCACAGACATTGTAGGGAATGTGCATTCATGTGAGAATAAATTAAGATGCATGAGTATGTGGTGTTACGGCAAAAGGCTTAGCTTGCTAAACCGAGCTACACAGTCCGGCCATTGAAAGCAGTTTTACAATGAGAACACTCGAGACAGTTCTGGCCGTTTAACTGGAATTAGCAAAATGAGGGAACTTAATGTTACCCTTAACCTCGTTGACACACAGATAACTCTCAGTTCAAACGTGTTTGTGCCGTTTATTGATGTTTGCTAAAAGATTTAATATTTTTATAGGTGTTTTCTGTACTCAAGCCGGTGCACCTCCATTAGATTACATGCAATTGAAACGAATATTTCCCCCCTTGGGGGCTTTTCAGCCACAGTAACGACTGACACTAGTAAATGACGCTAGGCGTTGTGGACTTCAGCAGCCAATGAGAATTGGACTTCAGCCCCTGAATTTTCTGATTGGTTGGTGAATTGTGGAACAAACGTAACGTTGTCGACAGTTTTGAGCGAGCACACAGACGAAGTTGAGCGAGCACGACAGAGATCTCCTGAGCTAGCAGAGGAACAGTTTATGTGAGCACGTACAGTGAAACTGAAAGAAAGGGGGCTGATGTTGCACATATTGATATTAGCAAACAGGCAAACATAGATTCCTGTTTGCTCAACTACAAGTTTTTTTGTGCTCGAGTTTCATTTTTCCTCAAAATATAATTTGTGTGCTCACTCAAAATATTTTTCTGTGCTCAAATTGTGCTATTGCTCGCTCATAAAAGTGGAACAAATGTAACTCATACACGTACATGTATATGTACACATCTAAACATACATACACAAACACACATACAGTACACACACACACACACTCACAAAGCGCTACATGCACACACACACACACACACACTTACCCACTCTCACAAACGTTTACATTTACACATACTCTCTCTCTCTCTTGCACTCTCTCTCTAACAAACACACACACAAACACACACACACACACACACACACACACACACACACACACACACACAGCTCACACAGTGACGACTCCATCTCTCTCCTGCTGTCCCTCTGTATCTGTCTCCCCATCCGTCCGTGTGTGAAAGAGGACCAGATAATAGAGCCTTGCCATGGTGTTGCATCACTCACCTCTCAGCTCTGTGTGAAGGTGTGGCTGTGCCGCACCACTCCAAGTCCTGCTCCCCCCATCTCCCCTCACAGCCGCCCGCCCGCCTCCAGCCATTACACACGCCACTGTGCAGAGCTGTGTGTGTGTGTGTGTGTGTCCTCCTGGTGTGTGATCATTTATTTGATTTCATGTCAGGTTTTATTAATTCCCACTGTCTTCATTTCACCTCTCTTTCTTTCTTTCTTTCTTTCTTTCTGTTTTATCTATTTTCTCCTTCTCTTACCACTCTCCTCTCTCTGAAGCCCGTTCTCATGCTTTGCTTACCTCCCCTGATAGTGTTGTTGCCCTTCAAATAGCAGGGGCTTTTTTGTCAAATGGAAAAAAGGTTGAGCACACACACAGAAAACCATGAGCATCTAAGACAGAACTCATCCATGCTGACATGACCGCCATGCAAACACAGCTTGGCACCTGGACGCTGGCTGGACACGCTAGAGTGCGTCCGAGTCGTTGTTTTTCCTTTTTGGGATGATGAGGCCCCATCTTGGTGATCTGTTTGTCATTTCTCTGTGACAGTGTTTGTGTCCTACCCAACAAGCAGCCATCACACAGCCCCCACACAGGGAGAGAGAAAACCAGGCAGGCAGGAGAGACAGACAGACAGACAGGTAGGTAGGCAGGCAGGCAGGCAGGAGAGACAGACAGGCAGGCAGGAGAAACTGACAGACAGGCAGGTAGGCAGGCAGACAGGTAGGTAGGCAGGCAGGCAGGAGAGACAGACAGATGGGCCAGCGCTGT
The DNA here is from genome assembly GCF_018492685.1 of Alosa sapidissima. Lineage (NCBI taxonomy): Eukaryota > Metazoa > Chordata > Actinopteri > Clupeiformes > Clupeidae > Alosa > Alosa sapidissima. Next base: position 20,346,362 of record NC_055970.1, on the reverse strand, counting down.
CAGCCCTCGCTTCCAAATTTCACGCCCCTGCATCACTTAGAGCTCAAAGTGAGTGTGTCACGGTGTGTTGTGTGTCGTGTGTGTGTGTGTGTGTGTGTGTGTGTGTGTGTGTCTGTGTGTGTGTGTGTGTGTGTGTGTGTGTGTGTGTGTGCTGAAGTGTATTTATTTATTTGTCACAGTCTTGTGTCTGTGCATGTTTGCTGCTATGAAAGTCTGGCTCTGAGTGATGGGATAAGAGTCAGTGCGTGACTTAGTGTGTGTGTGTGTGTGTGTGTGTGTGTGTGCAGAGACATGTCAGTAGCAGTTTTTGCCTCTGCATATTGCTGGACAGTGTGGGTTGGTGTGTGTGTGTGTGTGTGTCTTGGTGTGACAGTGTGTGTGTGTGTGTACATCTGTAATTGCATGCACACTCTTATAATTGGTCCTCTCTGAATGCGGGTGATTAATGCAGCATAATAAGGCAGTAATGAGAGTCCTGGGCGACTTATGAAAATAGATGAAATGTCACAGACGAGAGGCAACAGGTTAAATGACACTGACCCCCCAAATACCAGGGGAGATCAGAACAAAGAGCGTGCTGAATGCAAGAGCAAGGCCATGATGAAGGAAAGAAAATGAGAATCTGGTTGGTTGGTTGGTCGGGGTGTGTGTGGGGTGTGTGTGGGGTGGCGGGAGCAAGAGAGCAGAGATGAGGTGAAGCGAGGGTGTGTGTTGGTGGTCTGGTTGGTGGAGTGGTATGGTGTGTGTGGTTGGTGGAGTGGTGTGGTGTGTGTGGTTGGTGGAGTGGTGTGGTGTGTGGTTGGTGGAGTGGTGTGGTGTGTGTGGCTGTTGGAGTGGTGTGGTGTGGTGTGTGTGGTTGGTGGAGTGGTGTGGTGTGTGTGGTTGGTGGTTGGTGGAGTGGTGTGGTGTGTGTGGTTGGTGGTGTGGTGTGTGTGGTTGGTGGAGTGGTGTGGTGTGTGTGTGTGGTTGGTGCAGTGGTGTGGTGTGTATGTGGATGGTGGAGTGGTGTGGTGTGTGTGGTTGGTGCAGTGGTGTGGTGTGTGTGTGTGGATGGTGGAGTGGTGTGGTGTGTGTGTGTGGATGGTGGAGTGGTGTGGTGTGTGTGGTTGGTGCAGTGGTGTGGTGTGTTTCGGTGTTGGTGATATTGTTTTTGTGGTGTGATGCGGTATTCTGTATTATGATAGTATTTGGTGGAGTGGTGTGGTGTGTGTTTCGGTGTTGTTGGTGTGTGAGTGTGTGAGGTGGAGTGGTGCAGTGGTGTGGTATGTGTGGTTGGTGTTGGTGTGTTACCGGTCATGCAGTGGTGTGGTATTGGTGATACTGGTTTCGTAGAGCGATGCGGCATGGTGTGAGGTGATAGTGGTTAGTGGAGTGGAGTAGTGTGTGGTGGTGGTGGTGGTGGTGGTGGTGGTGGGGGTCTTCATTAGAATTCCGGGGTCCCCTCGAGGCTCTGTGTTTGATTCTCCCGTCCCTTGATCGTGTTTCTTAATGTTTATTCAGCGCTGTGTCTGCTCAGGAAAGCGCCTGGCGCTGGCTGGGATGTAGGGATAAGGGCCGCGGTGGCTCATCAGGTGCAGCTGCCGCCAGGAGCGGAGCGCTCCGATAGCTCCTCCAGTCTGCTGGACAGCCCGATTGATTGGACCCATCGATTGGAGAGGGGGAAACTTTAATGACCCATTCTCTTTAAGTTGCCTGATGGACAGCTACAGCTCACCTGGGAGCTCAGTTGAATTGGACTGGGCAGAAGGGCCAAGTGTGTGTGTGTGTGTGTGTGTGAGTGAGTGTGTGTGTAAGTGACTAGGAATCTCCCTGTTCTGGTCCAGAAAGCAATGGCATACTCTGAAGAATAGAACATGCTCTCTCTGTGGCAGATATGCAGCCTTATGTCCAAATTAGCAGGTGTTTAGATTTTAACAAAAGTATAGCCATACTGTAAATAAACTTGGAACATCTCTAAACAAGAAGTGTTAATTACATGGTTAATTATGGTTTGCTTTTATTAATACCCAAAATCTCACACATTTTCATTTATAACTGACTTTTTACTCAACTATTATCATGTATTTGATATTTTGAAATGCCTACATGTACATGCCTCCAAACAGCATATGGCATAACGCATTACCCCTCTTGGGTTCATTCATTATACTGTATATATATATATACAGTAGGAGCAATATACTTTTGCCACCCAGTGGATTTGCCTTGAAATAAGAGACAGATTGAAATGTAAAAATGAGGTTGTATGCCTCTCCTCGTTCAAATGTCGCCCTGTATTTATGTAAATGATGATATGTTTATATCAGAAATGTGGGACTGTGAAGGACTGTCGTTGAGACTCATGGCATTTTCTGTATGGTGCTGGCAACTCAGTGAACTCAACCAAATGAAATGTTTGAAATGTTTTGCAACTATAGATAGAAAACTATAGATTAAAAATACTTTTTGTGTTTTCCCACAACCCCATTAGACATTAAAGAGAATGCCCTTAGTCTCTTCCCTTAGTCTCCTTGATGATTACTCCCAGTAAAACTGAATGTATTATTTGGGGTAGAAAGAGGGGCAGAGAGAGAGAGAGAGAGTGTGTGTGCGTGTGAGAGAGAGAGAGAGCAAGGAGAGAATGAGAGATAGACAAAGAGAGTTGACAGTATATGTGTGTGTGTGTGAGAGAGAGAGAGAGAAAGAGATGGGACTGGCTAGGAGTATTTATGTGTGTTTATGCTCTGGTACTTAACCTCGGGTTTTATTGGCTACCACAGGCGAAAAAGAAAATGGAGATTTGCCAAGCCGCACACACACTGATGACCTGCCATTCTGTCAGCGGTGTGGGGGCTGTCAGCGGTGGACGGCTTTCTTTTCTCTGCCTTTTGATACGCTCACCTGCTAATCTTTACAGCGGCAGGTCCGCACCCGACTGGCATTCAGGCGCCGAATTGGAAACAGATATGTCACCCGAATGAGCTTTCGCCGTGCCTCCTCTATACCTGTGGACTTGATCCAAGCCCTGTGGGCCTTTTGTAGCCTGCATAGAGGATTCTGTCACACACAAACACAAACACAGACACACACACACACACACACGCACACACACAGACATACACACACACACACACACACGCACACACACACACACACACACACACACACACACACACACACACACACACACACACACACAGAGTGGCTATGTTCCCCCTAAGCTTCTTTGGATCATTTGCACACTTGCCGGCAGGACAGGATTTGCGGGGGATATTTGTGTAATAAGTGCTATGATAACGGGCTGATTAGCATTTTGATTTGATGGTAAAGGTTTTTAAGGGAAGCTGTATCTGAAGAGAAGCCATTAGCGGCAGTGGCTATTCTCCTTATCACTGCACGCTGGGCGACACAGGAGCTGCAGATAGCGTGAGAGACAGAGTAAAAAGAGAGAGGAAGAGTGACAGAGAAAAGGTGAACATGGGAAGAAAAGATAAAAAGAGCCCCCCCCCCCCCCATCCTCCCCTCTATCTCCTTCCATATCTTCCACAGTAAATCCGTTGTTCCTCTCCGCCATGCATCGCTCCCGTTAATTATCTCCTGCCTTCAATCCTGCCGTCTGCAGGCCCCCCATCAATGCCTCTTAATTTTCCGTCAATACCGGCACGGCCCCGGTGCCCCACACCTGTCCGGTTGCCTTGGCAACCTCACCTCTGACTACGGAGAGCCCTGTAAGACACCACACGCTTGCTGTATTCACTCTGATTGGGTATTGATTAAGCTTTTGTAATACATAATAGGATCAAAAGGACTAGGGGCCGGCATCAGCTCTGCCTGGGCCTGTCGTTTAGATTGCCATTTAGTTTTGGGAGCTCTTGTTATTTCAGAATCTGCATGTTAAGCTGGGGGGGGGGGGGCAAAAATCGAAAACCGTTGTCCCCCCCTGCCTTCTTTGTCTTTTGATGAGAAACCAACTGCAGTGGGCACAGCGGTAAACCCACTTTCCTCACTAAACCTCACACCGGTCCTCTTTATTCTGATTGCTGTGAATATTAAGTTGTATTTTGAGTTAGTTTGACATATAGCAGGCATCCTGGTCAGGTGTGAGTTTTTTTCCCCCCCTACATTTTCGAATGCCAGCTCTAACCAGTGGGTGGAATTCATTTTCAGATGAAAGCCTGAAAATCCTCGAGGAATCTTTCTCTATCTCCCATTCTCTTTCTCTCTCTTTCTCCAATTCTTTTTTTCTTTCTCCAATTCTTTCTCTCTTTCTCCAATTCTTTCTCTCTCTTTCTCCAATTCTTTCTCTCCCTGCATCCCTTCCTGCCTGCCTGTCTCTGGCGGCTTCTATCTAGCACTCTCTTGAGAAGTGATAGGGTGTGAGATTTGAAATCATGTCTGGCTTCACACACATTTCTCTTCACAACTCAATGAGAATTGCTGAACTTCAAACAGATGTCACTTTATAGGGAGCAGAGGAGTGACTAACTACAATTCGAACATAAACACACAAACTAGTTATTGTTTTACTATTATAAAATGTCTTTCTCTACCGATGACCAAGAAAATAAGACAGTAGCCTATTTCTAATGTGAAATTGCCAGGCCATAAGGGTAAGGCAGCAGAGATGTGGCAGACTTCAACTGCATGTAGAAATGACCGGAATAATTTCCCCTTGTATTCTAGTCATGGGCAAACGCTGAGGAACTGTACGGCCAGTGGAGATACGAAGAGAAGTTTTGTAGTTGCACTAAATGCATTCCCTCACCTCGTGCACTATTCCACTGCTAAGTCCCGCAGGAGAGCAACGTTTACCAAATGAATAGATACAAATGTAAATATATGCATCCCTAGGTGGTCCAAGTCCATCCTCCAACTGCTAGGATTGGCCTGCAAACAAGTCGTGGAAACCCCTTGTCAGCATCGGTTTCCGCAAACTCTAATGAAAATGCAACAGATTGAGTATCGACTGTGCGAGGGCAGCTGAAGTTCTTGGCTCAGAGGCAACAGTTGGAGGTCTCTGGAGGAGAGCGCCAGCAAATGGAAACGAGAAATAATTCACTCACATTCACTCGAGGAACTCATGCACAAGTCCACCGAGAGAGACTGCCTGGCTTTTGGCATGACTGGAAACAGCACAGTGGTAACTCTGCTGTACTGACAGAGACTGAGCGAGTGCCTGTAGTTATAAGAATTGAGCTTTCATGGTTTGACCAACCCCCCACACACCCTATCTCAGGTCATGAAGACTCTACCCACAGATCTTTTACCATGCAAATATTGTGCATGATATTTAAACAAAAATCGGTGGTATAAATGCGTCATTCCAGTTCATGGAGAATATGTACTGTGCTGACATTGATATTGTGCATGATAGCAGAGAGATAACAATCAGAACTAAGACACCTATATCATTTGGTCTACTGCTGGCAGTGGGGGCACTGTATATTGAGTGGTTATACAAGTGTAGAAATTCAGCTCTTCGTGAGACAGGTTAATATATTGGAATGGAGGGCATTTGATTCTCTGAGGCTAATATATTGGAATGGAGGGCATTTGATTCTCATTCACCACAATCTAGAGGGCTCTTGGATGTTGGCCTGGGCTATGTACATAAACTGACCTCTTTCTGTGGTGCAACAGCCAGCCTTGTTGATTGACTGGACCAGCTGTTTCTGGGAAGGGGGTTGGTGGGTGTTTGAGCGCTTCACGAATGTTGATTTTCTTTATAAATGTTTCAGTTTTAATCAATTCCCCTCCCACCCCCATCACATTCATTATGCATTATTCGCCCTTTTTAAACGATTTCTCTACCAACCCTCTCCTCTAATTTGGTATTCAGATGAGGTTACTGTTATTATCTCAATTAATACAATGACACGTTCCCAAACACACATGGTGTATAATTTGAGTGACAAAAAGCCACCACCGATTTTACAGCTCACACAAACTCAAACCACACAGCCACATACTAGTCAGAGTCAATGATGTTGATGCTCCGACATCATCCCAGCAGGTGCTTTGTCCAAAGATTCTCACAACAAAATGGCTATAAACATCTGGGCTACCAGGAGAAGAAAATCACACTGTAGACATGAAGGCAGACAGACAACAAATGAGCAGAGACTGAGTGTGGTCTACAGGACTGTGCTTTTATTTTTAGTCTAAGCAGAATATAATGAAGAAGAGAACTACTGAGTCCGAGAGCGCTACGGGGAGAAGTCACCCAGAGGCAGGGAGTAAGAAAAACAGACCCGTGCCAACACTATGTTACAGCTCTGTTTCCATAAAACAAATGCAAGGAAAATTAGTCTCTTTAAGCAGTATAATAATAATAATAATAATAATAATAATAATAATAATAATAATAATATGCTTCAAAAATTAAAAGGTAATAAATAATAATGCTATAAATATTTTTGGTAAATAAGTGTTCAGTAGGATCACCGTTAGGTACAGTTGTATGCAAAAATGTAGCACCCCTGAGCAAAATGCATATTTTGTTAATTTCTGAGAAAGTGAAAAGTTGTGTATTCTATACATGTTTATTCAGTGTTACTTTTTTATTTAATGACCTTCAATAGGAATAAATAACAATAATAATATCATGTGCAAAAGTTTGGGTACCCTTTGACTTTAAAGAACATACTGTAATATTGACTTGCTCGGCCTCATTTGGCTTCTTAAGATCTGTACAGTAGGTCAATTTGTCTGTCATGATGGTTAGCTAATGTGTTAACTATTGACAAAGGTTAGTTCCTCTAAAGGTCCTTCTATATCAATTTAACACAAAAATATTTGATTCGACACCATAGCCTCAGATAGTCTCAGAAATAGTTTTTATTTTGTCCAAACAGCCCCCCTATGTCTTATGACTATTGTATGCAAATGTAAGTCTGATATCTAGTTTTGTTGCTTATGCCTTTTCATTTATGGATAGACACACCCTAAATTGCACCAAATGCAAAAGGCTATTTTATGTGTAGCACTTTTTAAATGTATGATAGTCATAAGACATGGGTGACTGATTGAAAAAAAAAAAAGAAATGTTATGTGATATGATATGTAATGACTCCTAAGCAAGAGGATTTGATCAAACAAAGCAGTGCTTCTTACACAATCAGAGTCAATCTAGAAGGGCCATCCGACGGAAACTTTACGAATGAAATAGTCACAAATCAAATCCGTTTCTGTGTGTGAATTACATGGACTGTGGTTATTTTGGAAATAGTAGCTCTGAACAGATTGAGTTTAAATTTGTCTTGTTTGGCCACAGTCATCAAAAGTGTGTTTGAGAAAAGGGGAGAGATGCATTTGCTGAAAATAACCCTTTGACAAATGTTAAGCATGCAGGTGGATCAAATGTGTTAGGGGATTTCCAGCAGCCTGTGGCAAAGTAAATGTGATACGAATAAAGGGGAGGATGGATTCCACCCAATATCAGGAAATTCAGGAAGCAAATGTCATGCTGTCAGTCAAGAAACTGAAGCCTACTCGCTGTTGGTTTCAACAACAGGACGGTAATTTAAAGCATGCATCAAACACTACTTAAGGAAGTACTTGAACATGAAGACAGAAAAACAGTTGCTTTTGGAATGCCTTCCAGCAATCAAACTTAAGCATGACTGAAAAATCTGTGGATATTAGAAATGCACCGATATGGAATTTTAGGGCCGATAACGATAACCAATATTTATTGGTTTGCTTTGGCCGATACCGATACGATAACCGATAATATTACTCTTGAAAAAAACAATGTGAAAAGTGATTTGGGGAAAGCATTTAATAAGCATAATTTTATTGCAGTAATTTTACCTAAGACCAAATGATGGACAGAACTCATAATAGTCCTCAATAGTACGGCAGTCAACAACATAACAGTAGCCTAGCCCTACAGAATGTGTGGCTCCTTTAAGTGAACCTGACGTCAGTGAATTGCGAGTGAGTGGCTAGAGAGTTTGAATCGTTTGCATTTAGGACTAAACGCTCATAAACGGCTCAGCTTGGAATAAGCTACAGTATAGAGACCAAATCAGAGTTTGTGAGGGAAACTTAGGTTTAGTTTCAACTGCGGGTAACTGAATAAAGCTGCAACTCCTCAGACTGGATCTTATGTCCGTCTACTCTGTTGCGCACAACCTGCTGCAGCAGAAATGAAAGGCGTTAGCCCCGAACTTTTTAATAACTTATTATGATGACCTGTCTGGAACTGAAGCACGAATGGTTAGCATATTTCCAGGTAATTATACAAAACCCAAGCTAAAGTAATACAAATATAATACTAAAACACAACTTAGAACTAGGCCTACTTATGTACTCGTCTCACTAACGAGTTTGTTTATTTGTTTCCCCGACCAGCGCGGTAAAGTGCAAACACACCAGCACAAGACGACTTTAGATAGGGCTGAGCTCCGCTCTGTTAAGGTTACAGTAAATGGCGGATCATTCACGAGAAGATTTTGAGATGCACAGATTCCCAAATGAACTTATATCCACCGATTTTGTTAGAGTGGTGAAATACATTCACACCGCTAACATTATATTGAGGAAAAAGTATAGCCAACCAAGCTCAAGTAGCTCAGTGTAGCAGGACAGACCTTACATAGGCCTAAATTAGGACTTTAAATTGAATTCTGTTAACGGACCGATAATAATATTTTCATTTTCATTTCACTTATCGGCTAATAATATATCGGCCGCCGATATATCGTGCATCCCTAGTGGATATATTTTAAACACCATTAAGACACCAACATATCTCAAAACTCAGAAGTAATTTTGATGGAATAGAAAGGGGAAATTAGTTAGTCTTTTGCACGCTTTAATATCTGCCTAAGGCAAGTCCCTAAATTCTGACATATTAGGGTACTCAAACTTTCACACATGGCACAATTGCTGTTAACTTTTCATTTAAGTCAGTATTAACACAGCAATGATGACAACCTTTGTTTAACACTTGTTTCCTTAAAGGGTTCTATTTATGTCTTTTTACCTAAAAAATAACAAAATCTATCATCTCCCACAGAGGTGCCCAAACTTTTGCATACAACTGTATGGTGTGTAAAAATGCCTTTAAACAATAACATGAAGCTGGGAATGCAGTATTTTTGTATCTGTGCTGCAGAATATTCAAAACCATTGTTTGTTTGTTTTCTTTTCACCCCCAAACTGTCAACTCAGTGACTTTCATTTTCTTAAACAGGGTAAAACAACTCTTTTGGTTCCCTCTGTTTAAAAATTTGGTCCTTGTAACCTATGACAATGGAGAAAAAAATGAACCAAATCATTCATGTCAGAAGTGGGATTGAGGCAAAGCTGACAGAGCAATTCGGGCAACTGACAGTATTCTCGTTAGTATTCCCTGTCACGGAGATGCCTAGGGAGGCAGCACAAAGGAACTGAAATAAAACAGGAGCATGCATATCAAAGAGATATCAATACAGGTGAATAATAAAAAGCATTGGCATAATCAGATTGCATCTGACAAGGTTTAACAGGCAGCATTGTCGGAGAGAGCAGGCTGTGTTTAAGGCTGTCTAGACCATAGGTTAATATGACATGCCGTTATGGGTTTTTCTCTCTCTCATATTGGCACATTGTCTTTGATGGCATTTCAATCAACCCCAAATGCAGGAACAACAATATCCCAGAAGATAAGTGACAAACTGCTGAAAATAGACCTCGGTAGGAGTTATGTCGGAGTCTGTAACTGCTATTGGCTGCCCATGGGCAGCACAGATATGCGGGGGAGATATGTCACGTCTTCCTTTTCCACTATCTCTCTCTCTGTCTCTTACTCGCCCCTCAAAATGGATTAAAACAAAAGGGGGAAGAACATAAAAGCAGAGAGGCTAACTCATTAGCCAGTCAAAAGTGAGGTTTTACCACAGAGCTGTGTGGGGCAGCCGTGGCCTACTGGTTAGCGCTTCGGACTTGAAACCGGAGGGTTGCCGGTTTGAGCCCCGACCAGTAGGCACGGCTGAAGTGCCCTTGAGCAAGGCACCTAACCCCTCACTGCTCCCCGAGCGCCGCTGTTGTTGCAGGCAGCTCACTGCGCCGGGATAAGTGTGTGCTTCACCTCACTGTGTGCCGAGTGTGTTTCACTAATTCACGGATTGGGATAAATGCAGAAACCAAATTTCCCTCACGGGATCAAAAGAGTATATATACTTATACTTATACTTAGAGCTAATGTTAAATCACAGCTTTAGATATCAAGTAAAGCGCTCAGCATCAAATGTTTTGCCCACCCCCCAACCCCCCCTCCGTGAGGAACAAAAGGAGCATTTTGAATACCCAATCACATAGAGCTGATTGATTTTTTTAATCCGCTTGAATTATATGGAGGATTCATCTGTGGGTGTCTGTATCCCCTTCAAACATTCCCCTCCTTCTCCCCCATTGATTTCCATACAACGCGGCCTCTTAATTCACACTACAAATGAGCTCCCCGTCTTATTAGGGAAAACCTTTATAAGTGGTCAATTTTTGAAGGATTTTAAGGGATTTGTTCATTTCATTTTCAGCTTGTATCCTCAGGCCATGCTAGAGTACACCTTGTAACAGTTGGGCTTATCCCAGCTTCGACAGATAAAAAAATAAAGAAGGGGAGAGGAGAAAATAAATGTAGGAAAGGCAAATCAATGAGGAATAAGACTACCTTTGTCCAGCATTAATATAAAAGTTCATTTTAAAATCAGCACTTCAACATAGAAATAAAATGATTCTCTCTACAGCCTTTTTTTCTGATAAATTATTTCATAATTTCCCTCTCTTAAACTCAGTGAAATATATTAACTATTCATTTAATCTCTTTTAATTTTGTATTTTTTTTTTCTTCTTTTGACTTTGAACATTGAATCCATTGAACATGATTTATCTTACGTCCTATAAGGAAGGCTGAAACATAATTGAAAAATAAGCTATATTTTATTTACACAAGAAGCTATGAGATGAGCCAAGGGCGTATGGGTAGGCTGTGTGGAACACGATTCATGCTGACACCCTGGCATGTTGATTCTACTGTGCCCAGGTGTGCCAGTTTACCCCGTTGCCCCATTCTAAAGAATGATGGATAAACACACACCTGGATAAAGCATCTCTTATCACCTTGGTATGGTAACTTGGACACCCTGGCAGAGAGACTCGCTAGCTACCCTCATTCGGAATGCCCGTCTGCCTGCCGAGCCTTGCCAGTGTCGGTGGTGGGGTGTGGCAGCGCAGTGATGCCAGCCTGGAGCAGACTATGGGGAGCAGACTATACACTTTGAGCCTCTGGCTGGGTCAGGGGGGATCGGGCAGGTTTGGGTCAAGCCAAGCCTAGGCTCCTGCGCTGGCAATCTTCCTGCTGTCAGAAATCTCATGTGCTATTCTTGTAAACAGAACAGTGCTAACGAGCGAGTTCCGCCTTCTCGCCCTTTAAGGAGCCTCGGGATAACAAAAACAAAACAAAAAATTGCTAAAATCATCTACACTTTTTTTTACCTCTATTTTCTACACTTAATGATATTTTTTTTTGTGTTTGTTTTAAACAAAGAGCAAAAATTGAACTGTACACTGTCATAAAATGACCCAGGAAGTGTCGCTGGACCTCTTCCCTGGTTTCCTGTGCTGATCAGGATACACTGGACTGACATCATGATCCATCACAGCCTGGCTGTCATCAGGGTCTCTGTACAACGCTTCTAAGACTGTCTCTAAGTGTTTTTTAATATAATTTTATTAATTATTTATTTGTTTATTTTTTACACTTTTTTACATGAAAAGATAAAAAAGGTCTTCACCACTTTGATTTGAATCTCAGCTTTGTTGTCAGACATGATTGCACATTTGGTTGTTGTCTCTTTTACTGTGTTTGTGGTGGGATCAAAGGCTTTCCCCCTTTGTTCCTTTCAAGTTACATGATGACCTGATGGGAAAATGCTTGTGTTGGATGTTTCTGAGCTACCTTCCTCTCCTATCCCACCCCACACCTTAACTTTTGTTGTTGGCTAAACACTCCTGCTATCTGCGTTTCTATGCCCGCTTAGTCTTAGAGGACTAAGGAGTCCACCCTCCTTCTGGGTTTTCAGTGGACTTCCTGTCTCTCCTCCAGCCAATCAGGACCGGGCTCCGAGTTTCCGGAAGGTTCCGCAATTCGTGACATCATTGTTGCTGATGCCCTGAGTATATGAGTGAATTTGTGGAGCTTCGGAACTAGCACCCACCCCTTCCACTATACCCTCACATTCTGCCTATTTTCTGAGAGAGAAAGGGACACAAAAAGAGCCAAAGACAGAGCGAACATTGTGCTAAACCGAGAAGATGACTTTCTCTTTCTTCCTTCGCTTCTTCTGTCGTCTCTCTTTCTTTCGCAAAGTCTTTATCCTAAAGCAGCCATTAAGTGAAGAGCATTAATTTCTCCCTCCTGTCCAACAGGATCCTTTAATTATCTCCCCACTTTCAGTCAATTACATTTTACTTCCTTTCCTTGACAATCACTGCTATTTTAGGGCGAGTGTTCAATGCCCTAGGGGAATAGAGTGTGGGATCTATGCTCTCTCTATCACACACTCTCTCTCTCACACACACCCACACACCATATCAACCTTCGTGGCCATCTTAACTAACTAACTAACTAAACATTCATCTCCATAGCCCATGCCATCATGCTGAATGTCTGAGGGAGAGATATGCCCTGTGGAGTACTGTATGCGCTTGGACATACAATATCAAAAACCCAACAGAAACACTGTAAAAATGCCGCCTGCTAACAGGAAATACATGATTAGCTTGCTAACAGGCACAGACGTAGAATGCATTTTCTCAGCTTAGTCTGTTTCTTAGCATGCCATCAGAAGGCAGTCACATTTCATTGAAAGTTGGAGGGATAAAAACAGTAAAAGATGCAACACAAAGATGGCAAAACAACAAAACAATCAAACAAATGAAAAATGACAACACGGTTTAACCTGCACCATTAGGCTGTTTGTGTATCTTCTACAAGCCTGCACTGTAAGTCCTGAGCAAAGCAAGGCCACCTCTGTAGCTTAGATTCTATTGGTCAGCAGTGTTTGAGTAATGGTGCGCCACTGCCTGTCCACAGGGTTCAGACCTGGAGGGTGTAGCATCTATTAGCTTCACAGGCAGTTTCAGTGGTTAAAATAAGAACAAAAGTAAACAGTGGTGAATAAACAAACTAAATTCTAACAGCTTTTCTATCCCCCAACACACACACACACACACTTAGTCCTTCATTTTTGAGTGTTTGTTTAGTGCCATTCTGTTTTCACTGGATGCTACACCAGCCTCCTCTCTTGGGAGCTGGAGTAATAAGACTGGCCTTGTGGAACAGATCTCTGATTCAATATGTGTTTGTGTGCAGTTATCGGACTGTGTCTCTATGTGTGTGTGTGTGTGTCTGTGACATTTATGATGTGATGTCTCCTACTTCAGCCTACTGTGCATGGTCCTCTCCTCCTCACTATGAAACACAGAGACAGATCAGACTAGGAACACCTACAGTGGTGGTGCCATCAGCCCTTAACTCCAAGTCTGATTTAGAAGGAGTGGAGCACATGATCTCTTTCAAGGATTCCTTGGATGAGCGCTAGCTGAAGCGGTCCTCAGAAAGAGTGGCCACACTGAAAGCTAAGCTAACAGGTTTTTCAGATATATACACAGAACAGGTGTTCCTTGTACTGTACATAGGGGATTTCCTCCAGTGGCCAATCAACAACCAAGCCTAAACAAAACTTGAAGCAGAATACAACACTAACGTACAGATGGCAGCAGTCGCAAATGCGCAGCATGTTGTACCAAGGATCTGTGAAGGCCAATAACTGCTTTAGTATCTGATGGCTGTTGGGATAAAAAGCTTCTGAGACTTAAGACTTCTGATGCTGGGGACATTAGATTTGATACCCTATTGATTCAATTATTTTTAATCACGTAACACTAACATAATATGGCGAGACAGAAAGCAAGCAGTCCTGTAAACTTAAAAAGAAGCATTTGTTTAGCGTCCTACGTCACTGATACCTTGTGTAGTTCTGTACAGTAGGTCTAATGGGCAAAGGCTAGTTAAGTGCTAGTTATTTTCACTAAGGTTTCAGAAGGCAATTAGAGGTCACAGAAGACCATTACACTGGGACGTTGTTTTCAAAGTAAGTCACTTTCAGTACTGAAAAAGAAAACAGGAAAATAAAGAAAACAAAACAAACAAAAAAAGAAGGAATGAAAAAACATCATCTGTGCTTCACCATATCTCGGTCAGTGCTGAACAATACTCTGTGCTTCATAGGTGTCCCAGCAGTAATACAGTCCTGGAAAGAGAACATAATACACACAGGTGTCTGCAGAAATGGAAAGCTTTGTGGAGCTGGATGAGACAGACAATTACGTGCTGAAAGCTGGGACATAATAGAAAAAGGCCATATTGCAGCTGTGCTGCACAACTGCAGGATATTCAGTGGATTTCCAATGGTTTGTGCCCAGACTTGCCCCTAAATTGTCAGCGCTAGGTTCTTTTCCCCTTCGCTCTGGCACAATGTTTCAGACTCAGACCCCTCAATCCCTCAGCTCTCTCCAAATGTCTCTGAACCCCAAACACATGAACAACGTCAATGCATTTCACGCCCTATCCCACTAAAGTAAAGAAAAAAGAGAGGTTATTAGCGATGTGGTGTGATATTGATGAGCTTCGGTTCACTCTTCACTCTTCAGTCTAAATCCCTTTACTGTGACCTGCAATGTGGTACTCACTCTCGCACTGCCACTGCGGTTGCTGGCGTCGGACCTGTTTGGAGTATAATTCTCCCTAATCTCGCACTCGTCATTGGGGAGACTATTCAGGGACTGAGATCTCAATGGTAATTCGGTCTGTGTGATTATGCAGATGATCTACTCATCTACTCGCTCGGCTGGTGTTAATGTATAGAGGTGCGTGTTTGCTGACGCACTTGGGGAGTGGTGGGGGTAGTTGAACAACCGTGACTAATGCCGTGGCAGGGACTGCAAGCGAGAGCTATGGAATGAGGTCTCCAGATTGAAACACTGTTCCAGAGGTTCACACACACTTAGGCAGGCAGGCACATATAGATTGATAACTAATTACAGCATGTAATTACTTATACGCTCTAGGTACATCACTTCAGTCAATGACATGGAAACATGGCGCAGGGAAAAGAATGTGATTACAGGGGAGCATTTCAAACGAACCAAAACCGTTACAGCAAACAACACAGAGAGGGGAAACAAAACTGCAGAAAGAAAGGGAGAAACAAAGTGCTGAGCTGTGTTGGCTAACTTGCTGATCTGCATTTCTAGAGATCCGTGATAGGATACAACGATGGCGTTGCCTGTGCGCTCCAGGTGGGGGGGGGGTTGGGGGTCAGTGCGGTAAAGCTTGGTGTGTTTTCCCTGTTTGAGACGTTGTGATTTGGAATGCGTCGTCTCCTAGGTAAACACACACACAAATGTAGACACAGGCTGCAGGCATCTTTCTGAAACACTGGTTCGTTTGTTGGTTTTAGGTCCTCTTGCAATCACGTTTTTTTTCCTCGCAGATGCAGTCGCTGGCCTCTGGGCAAAAGTAAAGGCTACGGATTGTTGGGATGGCACAGATTTGGTCCCTTGGGGTGGCGATCAGGAATGAGAGGGAGAGGAGAGTTCCTCAGCAATAGTAAAGGATGAAGGCCACACTATATATGCTGGCATGCTGGTTGATCATAGGGCAGAGGAGAGGTGAGGTTTGGTTGTTGACATCCTTGTTACCTCTGCCTCCTCTCCAGCTCATCCAAAGCTCTCTCTCTCTCTCTCTCTCTCATTCTCTCTATCTCTCTCTCACACACAGATGCATACTCTCACACACACTCACTGTTCTAACTTTTAATCTTTTCTCTGTGGATCTCAGGAGGCTTCAGGGGTAGGGGGACTAGTTCTTGAGCGTGACTGTACACAAACTGAGAAGCAAACCTTTGGAACAGAGAGAGACTGTTTTTTTTTTCTTTTCTTTCAAAATCTTGAATCTTTAGCAGAATAAACAACATACAGAAGGACAAAAATACTGATTTAGTGCCTGGCAGGCTGACATCCATCATTGTTGGCAAAAAAAAAAAAAAAAAAAAAAAAGCTTAAACATGGGGAGACGAGGGTTTGGACAGGGTCAAATGAACTTCATATGAAGTCACACTTTAAGGGTGACAGCAAAGTTCAGCTTGGAATGTAGTGATGGTGCTTGGAGGACAGGGTACAGTAGAGTAGGCAGGTGAAGTGCTTCTGGTCTATCCCCGTCACACTGAACATGGCAAACGCTCAGGCTGCATCATGTCGAGACAACAGAAGAGTTTCTCCTCAAGAAGGAAGTCGAGAGAGAGAGCAGGTTTAAAAGTGGCATTTACATCAGTTCACTCTAGTAAGCTAAAATGAGTTCTCAAAAGCTTTGTCTCTGTTTTTCCACCACAAACCAAATGTGTGTTGTATGGTACATATGGGTCAGTTCGGTAGAAAGGCTCTGGGTATTTTTATATGACAAGTACCTCTAGAGCATATGGGTTTTGCAATGGTATCAGCGGCTCCAAACATCTTTGTGTAGGTAAGTGTGCCTTTTATATGTCATACGTTATTTTTATTGTTTTGTTTTATAGTATTATTTTTGTTTTTCACTCAGCATATGGATAAGTTGATGATGAGGAGGATGGTGATGAGTCCATTCATCAGGCAGTTTTAACAGTTCATCCCACCTTCTTCTCATCCATGTGCTCTGTTTTAGGAAATCCAGTGCCCCTTCTTGGATCAGTTTCTTGACAACTCTCTCCTTGTCATAGTACAAAACAGCTTAAGGAGGAAAAAACAAAGGACAGAAGCAAAAGAAAAGTCACCATGTCCATTTCGCTTGGTCTTTACAGTGGATTGTCGCTTGAACTCAGAGGCTTGTGGGAAGCCCTGCACCCTGTCCAGTACAGACATCTAGATGGTCTTTCGTTGTTTTTTTTTGTTTTTTTGTCTTTTTTGTCCTCTTTTCCAAACAGTTCCTTTATAGACTGTCTGTCTGTGTTCTGGCATGTGTATTTTGTCAAGTTGTCTATCCAGTGGCTGAACAGCAGAGGACTGCAGCTGTCCGCAGGACGAAAACTGCTAATCTTCTTAACTTCAACAGGTTTGTTTCGTTTTGTCCTTTTTCCGTTTTCTGTACAAGTTCAAGTATTATTATATTTTTAACTTTAGAAAACAGAAATGAAAAGAAAAAAAAACTACAGCAAAATTAGCAAATCTACATTTCTAATCTACATTGTTTCCCCTAATCTACCACCTGGTGCAAAAAACAGCTACCAGAGCAACATATCCCAGCTCCACTTCATGTTTGTCTTAAATACATACTTTTCCTCTTTTTTTTACCTTAATTAGGCTACTGGTTACTGAATTAAGGATTTTCTCTTGACTACTACTAAATTGGAATACTTGCAGCTACAAGGTAAGAGTGTTTTTTAAATATATATATATTTATATATATTTATAGTCATATATTTATATTCTTTTTAAAAAGCGTTTTTTTTTTTTAGTCCTTTGGTCCCTATATCCTAAGGAATGATGCATGTTAATTATCCTGGATTCTCCTCTTCTCTGTACTGGCGATCCAGAGCGAGCTCTGGCTCAGAGCACGACACCTGTGTAGGCACAAAAAACCAAAATGGCAGCAGGCTGGTGTGTGTGTGTGTGTGTGTGTGTGTGTGTGTGTTTGTGTGTGTGTGTATGTGTGCAATCTGGATATTATATGTGCTGTTTATGTTTATTTGTACACTGGCACACACACATGTTCATATATGTGCAGGTTTTCAAAATACTGTGCATATTGTGGTCATGTCTATATTTGTCTGTCTGTAAGTGGGAATCAGTGAGTCTGATTGTGTGTGTGTGTGTGTGTGTGTGTGTCTGTGTGTGTGTGTGTGTGTGTGTGTGTGTGTGTGTTGTGTATGTGTCTGCGCGCGACTCTATATCTGTCAGAATGCATGCTTTGAGCATAATGTGTCTATAAAGATTCTCCTCCTTTCTAAAAACAGCAGCAAAAATTTGGTCTCTGCAAAACATCCTCTTTCACAGATGCCAAAGCAAACTGAGGGGGTTTAAAAAATGAAAAGGAAAAAAAAACTGCCAAGAAAAGAATCTCCATGTTCCTTCCTCCTCTCTGTCTCAGCCGCCCGTTTTTTAAAATCTTCCCCGTAGAGTCAAGGGACCACCCTTCTCTTGTGATATGTAGCAGAGCGAAAAGTCTTGTACTTATACTGCACTTGTGGAAATAAGGAGTTGTGGCCCTTCATCCTGTAAAATAGTGAGAGACAGAGAGAGAGAGAGAGAGAGAGAGAGAGAGAGAGAGAGCGAACGAGTTGATTATGTGAGTATGTAACACATTACACAGTACTACAATCAGTTTTCTCCCACCTCACAAAATTCACTGAAACGACAACCAGTGCACAAACTACAAAGCCAGGGAGGGAGAAACGGAATGTTA
This sequence comes from Alosa sapidissima, assembly GCF_018492685.1. Lineage (NCBI taxonomy): Eukaryota > Metazoa > Chordata > Actinopteri > Clupeiformes > Clupeidae > Alosa > Alosa sapidissima. Next base: position 20,327,899 of record NC_055970.1, on the reverse strand, counting down.
CAGGGCGTTGGAGGAGTTTCACCTGTCAGTCAAGTCACTACCCCAGATGAGCCGTTAAGGGGTTGTGTATTCCTATAGGTCTGTTTGGAGAGGATCTGAAACGCCACTCATCTCCTAACATCATCTGATCTCTCCACAGACAAGGGAGTGGGGATAGACATGCTAAAGGTTTGCGTTATGGGATAGTGATGGCTACATCACTACATAATAACAAAAATGGTTCCTCAATAATAAATAATTCAGGGAATGCGAGGGTAAAAAGTAATTTATTCAGCTGCTGTTTTATGCTGTTAGTTTGTAATCTGGCAGGGAAATCAGGAGAGAGTATGAGCAGATTCAGTAAATGCTTGGCCAACAGACGATGGAAACCTGAGGTGGGCAGTGTTCCAGTTTGAAGCTGTGGCTCCGTGCATTTCCAGGGTTCTGCAGCTGAAACTCTGAAGGAACCACTGTGGAGTAATTCTTTAGATGATCCCCACAGAGAGAATCACATGAGAATGGAATGCCTTTGCAGTCAGAACATGGAACGAATCCATTTATTTCATTCTCTAGGACATAAAGTGAACTTCTCTTTGTTCCTATTTTTTCTGGAGGAAAGACTTGTTAAAATGTTATAATAGATCTGCTATTAGACTCACAAAGATGTGTCTCTTTTTTTGTCTTTCTTCTTTAGTCTTTTTCTACCCTTTCAGTAGAGGCCAGAGGGACCATTTGAGCTAAGTCTTTGTGTTATCTGACTTGATTGTAGACGTCCAGGATTAATTCATTTTCAGCAAAGAGTCACTGTAAATAAAACCTTCATGCTGGCACTTTAAAACAGCAGCAACCCCAAAACGCACTTCTCAATGAAAACACTACTTAAGACTCCAAGAACATCAGAGTAGTTTCTGCTTCAGAGGTGGCCATGCGGTATACAGTATTTCAAAGGGCTTGTGGTTGTGATTTTGTTGGTAGCCTACTGCACCTCCACGTATTCTGAGGCAAACAAGAAACAGAAAAAGGAGGTGGAAAGTACTGTAAGGAAGAGCAAAAACAAAGAAGGGCAAGATCGGATGGAAGAAAGAAGGAAAAAAAGAAAGAGATAGAATGAAAAAGAAAGAAAGTAAGAAAGAAAGAAAGTAAGAAAGAAAGAAAGAAAGAAAGAAGGTGAGAAAAAATATTAATATTAACACAAAGATGTCAGACTGTTCTAGAGCAGGAGACTGTTCTGGCCACTAACTGTCCCTGGGGCCTGGAGTCCTGCCCACCCTAGGCATACCAAAGGGCCCGGGGCCTCCCTGCAGAAACTGGGTGTCCAGTTGAATAGAAATGACATCTTATCAGGTCCAGCCTGAAGGACAGGCCTATTTGCACTAAAAAAATATGCCTTACATCTTACCTGATGAAGTGGCCTCAGGTCTGGCCATTATTTTTTATTTTCTCTTTCTTCCATTAGCTTCATTTTTTCTGATTCCTACTAACAGGCTATTGTTTGTCTCCTTTGGGCATATTTGCTGTGGTTATAGCAGCATCCTAGCAAAAATCACTGGTGCGCTGTAAGCTTGTACTAACTCTCACAGAGATTCACTCTTCCAAGGGGGCCCTAGAGGTACCTTTTTAAGCTTTGTATCAGTGTTAAAGCCTTCAATTTGTTACTATTTTTAAGTTGAAATATAGATTAGTTGAAAAGGCTTTCCATTTGTCTGGCAAAAACAGCCTTAAGAAAATCTCATAACCATTTTCTGTTGGCAGAGGTTTATTAGCATATTAGCAAAAACATTTAGTTATTTGAGGGTCCTCTGATGAATATTTAAGAAATTTCAGAATGAGCAATTCATTTGACTCTTTAATCTGATTTAAGCAAACATACAGTAAAATACCAAACTTCAATATAATCCACCCTGTGTACAGTATGTGTGTAAAAGAGTGAGAGAAAGAGACATAGGGATACAGATTATGGAATATCCATATACACCAAAGTTCACAACACACACAAGGCCACTTCACAACAGCCAGAAGGGTCAAAATTCACGTCCTTTACAGCCACCACCAACCAACCAGCACGGCAAAGAGAACTACAACACCCATGAACTACCAGAGAGCCATCTCCACGGCAACTCACTTCACCACTTGCCAAACAAAAACCACAAAATAAATATAAATATATATGTATATATATATATATGCCTTCAGTGCACAGAGAATAGAGATGTGTATAGCGAAACAGACAGATGTAGAGAGATGGGAGTGAAACATACCAATAGCACATCATGCCACGCCACCACAGACCAGCCAATAGGTCACGTGACTCCACGAGAGTGAAACTTACAGGCCGGGCGCCACTCTCCTTCCTCCCAAGGTAGCTGGGAGGGGCTACACAAGCCGTCTGGGTCTATGATTGGTTGACTGGCCTACTGGCCCCGCCCCTGCTAGCAGCAGATTGGTCAGGAGCAGAAGAAAAGGATGGGGTGAGAGGTGGGGGAGGAGGAGGAGGAGTAGGAGGGAGACGACAAGAAGAACGGATATGTGACGAGCCCCATTTGTTCCGGCCTCATGGATTCCGAGGCTGACGGGAATCAAATGAGGCCAGTTATTATCGCTGTCAGTGGGAATGAGTCAATGAGTCAAACAATGAAACAGCACGGACAGGAGTGAAGGGGAGGGAGGGAGAAAACAAGAGTGAATCAGAGCCGTCAGCAGCAGCAGACAGGTCTCTCCCCCACAGAGGAGCGCGTGTCTCTGGGTGTCTGTGGGTGTTTACATGCCTGCGCCATCGGCTGCTGCTCCTTCTCCGTCAATCTCCAACTCATCGCCAAAGTCATCCACACAGCAACAAAACCCCCAAGCATCTTTACCTGCGACCTGTGGTTGTGTGTGTGTGTCTCTATATGTTCCCTCTTGACTTGCCTCCCTCTAAGTCCCTTTCAGTTCCCTCTTCCTCACTCTCTCTTCAGTTATTTTGGTGGTAGTGTTTATAGCAAGTATATGCAAAAATAAATATGGCAAAAAATAAAACAAACAGCCCAACAGCCCAAAGTCATTCTACTTTCTCCTTTGGATTTTTCTTTACTCCCACTTCTCTTGTCCTCAAATTAGTCTTATGTCAGTACAAAGGTAAGTCTCTCTCTCTCTCTCTCTCTCTCTCTCTTTCTCTTTCTGTCTTTCTCTTCCTCTCTGTTGGCTGTCTCTGCTTCAGTGTGAAGTACCTTTAGACACAGTTTCCAAACTGTCTGCGAAATCACACCCACACACTTGTCATGTCGTTGCGGTTGAGCACAGACTTGTGGAGCTGTGACAAGGAGGCGACTTCCTCCTCAAGACACACACAGCAACGGCACACCGGCAGAATTATGAACAACTCACACTGGCCATGCTAGAAACAGCAGTGGGAGCTTAGAGGGTGGTAGTATACATGCACACACACACACACACACACACACACACACACACACTCACACACACACACACACACATATAAACACAGAGAGAGACCTGATTAGGTTTTCATTTATCTACTGATGTCCTAGCAGTAGAACTCTTGCCTTGGGACTATGAGACTGTTTCATAAGGCACCAGACACATCTACATTCAGAGCCTAGTCTGGGGGGAGTAGAGTCGAGTTATATAAAACCCTGACCTCTGAGAGGCCCACACACCACTGAAATGTAATAAAAATGAAAGGAGGTAGAGAGAGAGAGAGCCCAGTTTTATAATGGCGGTGCAAAGCTCAGGGTCAGAGGATGTACACCACTGCCTCCTGAGATCATCCTCTGAAAATCTTGTTTCTTGCTATGTTCAGTTGCTGCGCACACACAAACAATTATACACTAATTCAAACAGATATTCCATACCACCTACTGTATGCATACACATTTAATCTAACACACAAGACACCCATGGACAAATACACTAATTTACACCAACTGTATGTGCACAATCATGCACGCACACACACACACAGACACACACACACATTAGAGTGTAGCTACCCGGGTCCATCGGGCTCGGGTCGGGTTCGGACAATTTAGAAATTATAGTCGGGTTCGGTTCGGGTTCGGACACATGGGGGCGATATGCATTGAAAGCTTTACATTTAAAATGTCTTATTATGTTGGGTAACCAACAGGTCTGCTTTACATGATGCAAACGTTTGTTTTTTGAGAATAAAGTAAAATGTAAAAAAGACCTAACCTATCAGGAGATTTTAAGATTATTTGCGTTGCATACTGTGGTAAAGACATAGGCTACCGGTAGGCTATAAGGTCGTCTCTTTAAACTGGATGAGGATTTCCTCGAGTTGCCCCAATTAGGCTACTGTAACGTCGATGCTGCATATGGATCAGTGACAGAGGCACTGTAGTTTCAAAGACTGTTGCAGTTCATTTCAAGACTTTTCGTCAATGGTAAGACTAGAATTCTATTTTAATAGGCTATGCTTGCTTGGGCCTCTTGTGTTAATGTGCGCTGTGTGTGACCTGCGTGCGTGCATGCTCATCTGATTCTGTAGACAATTCCATTTGTTGTGTGTTCCGTTTAATGGGCTAAAAAGACAGGCTATCCACAAACGTGAACGTTTAATCACTAGCATGGGAATAACTGAGGCATCATCTGCGTCGGGCTTGGGTCGGGTTCGGACATAAAAATGAAAATGCGTGTCGGGGTCGGGTTCGGACGCAACTCTGTCAAACGCGGACCGGGTTCGGACAGAAATTTGCGGCCCGAACCGCACTCTAACACACACACACACAATACAGACAGCCAAACATTTTTGTGTCTCTCCCCTGGACTAGCAAACATCAAGTTTTTAGCTTGTTTGTTGTCTTTATCCCCAAAGAAACACACATGCACACACATCCACACACACACACACACATACACACACACACACACACACACACACACCCAGGGGAAGTGAGAGGGGGAGAAAGCAAGAACACAGACAAAATATGGGATGAAACACTAACAACATATACTTGTAGACAATGTGCACTTATTTCCAAAGACTTCAGACTCACCCCGACACAAACAAACCCTAACAGCCAAGGCAATAGCAAGAGATTACACACACTAACATACAGATACATACACACACAATTCATTTCCATTATCACACACAGACAAACAGACACACACACAGACACACACACACACACCACAAACACAAAGTTTCCCGCTGGCTTAGGAGAAAGGCACAGTGGAGTTTGAAATGAGTGTTGTCAGCACCTGACCGGGAGTCTGGTAATGATGGGCTTGGTCCCTGAAGCTTTCTTAGACCTCGCCATTAGTGCAACATCAAATAGCCCCCTAGCTCCTTGCTCTCAGCCCCGCCCCCTGCCCACACACACACACACACACACACACACACACACACACACACACACCAATATAGACATACCCACAAATACACAAGCACACACATACAAACACACACATATAATCACTCACATTCACACATTCTCTCTCTCTCTCTTACTCTCTCTCACTCTCTCTCTCTCTCACTCCAATTAGGGCCCTGATGTTTTCCAATCTGCCCCCTGACAGTGGAGACTGCTTGCACATCAGCCTATTCGTTCCCACTGAGGAATCAACGAGGAGACTGATAGACTCTCAGTCATTAACATTTCTGCCTTTCCTCATCCTGCCCTGCCAAAATATGACAACAACAGATAGAATGAAATACACACACACACATGCATGTGCAGCACCTGTCTGTGCGTTGTACTTTGGGATGAGCTCAGACTGAGACCCAAATTACAACCCCAAATCAGAAAAAGTTGGGACGTTGTGTAAAATGTGAATAAAAACAGAATGTAATAATCTGCAAATGTCTTAAAGTCATATTTAGTTGCAAAAAGGACACAGACAACATATCAAATGTTGAAGACAAATTTGACTTTGATTTGGGGTTGTATTATTATGGGGTACCTGACTGAAGTGGATATAGCACTAAGTATATAATTGCACTAATAACTGATGAAATTTGACACCAATCCAGACATTTGGCGAACACTTGGCTTCAGGGTCAACTGAGCATTTCTGGTGAAAAGTACACATGAAGTAGTTAGAGGAGGTTCTCACAGAAACAAACCTAGGTGCTCTCTTGTTTGATTTCATATCTGCTACCCATCTAGTCTTCAGCTGATACAATGAGCTGTTTCCAGACTATGGAACTCACTCTCCAAATCACTCGGACTCAAACTCCCTGCTGGCCTTGAGGGACCAATAGTGGTGCGGACTGTCTCTGACAGAAAACAAGGTGCCAATTTACGGTGCGGATGTCCACTGTGGCGCCCGGTGTGTCATCGCCAGGATGCAGCAGACAGGTGGATTGGCGGTCAGTCATTGGGGGCTGCTGTCTGACGGAGGGCTCTGACTGATGGGGGCTGGTGGCGGGGTGACAGCGCGTCCCCTGAGCCGTGCGCGGATGACGAGCGGCCAACTGAGACTGCAGACTAGTTTTTCTTTCTGTGTAGAAACTTGTTCTATTTCTTTTTCTCTCTCTCTCTCTTTCTCTCTCTCTCTCTCTCTCTGTGAGTGTGTATGTATGTATGTATGTGTGTGTGTGTATGTGTGTGTGTGTGTGTGTGTGTGTGTGTGTGTGTGTGTGGTGTGTGTCTTTGTGCGCACGCGTGTGTGTATGAGGTCTGTGACAGTACTGCAGGTTGAGGTTATGATGCTGGGTCTTTGTTTAGACATGCTTTTACTTAATTACTGAAAAGGCACTAATACCAATGTCATTGGTTCCCTTCCCAGGAAACATATGCTCAAAACCCCCCCATAAAATTGGACAAATAAATAAACATGACTTATTTACGGAATAAATAAGTCATTCTTCTAGAAAAGCTTTTGGAAGTGAGAGCTGTGTGTGTGTGTGTGTGTGTGTGTGTGTGTGTGTGTGTGAGTGTGTGTGTGTGTGTGTGTCTGAGTGTGTGTGTGTGTGTTGTTGTTACCTAGTAAGTGGATGTGGCGTGAGGGTCAGTAAGGTCGGTTGGCATCCTTTGGCCGCTTGAGTTGCACTTTCAGCCTCTTCATGCCAATCTGGAAGCCATTCATGGCCTGGATGGCAGCCTGAGCACTGGATGGGTTATCAAAGCTGACAAAGCCTAGGATGGAGAGAGAGAGAGAGAGAGAGAGAGAGAGAGAGAGAGAGAGAGAGAGAGGATATGAAGAACCAGAGAGTGACCAAAATGGGAAACCAAAGGTAAGGGAAATAGAGAGAGGGTAGTGAAAATATTGACAATAAGGTATCTGTAAAAATTCTATCAATCTCCCCTCTGATCGATATGCCATTGAATTAGTTATAGAGCAGCTTGATAGTGTGAGATAGTGTGGCTTGATGGCTTCCTGTGTTAACGTTATGTTAATGTACCAGAGGAGGGACAGAGGGACAAATTCAACCAATTTAAACACACAGATGCACTAAGGGACACACAGATGCAAGAACAGACCGACTGACAGAAGAGCGCATATGCTGTCCTTGCACAAAATATGTAACGCTCAAAAAAATGCTCAAGCAAACATTTGGTCACAGTTGCCAAAAAAACAAAACAAATCATTGCCACCAGATCAACACCATGCCCTCTCTTTCACAGCATGTGTCTAAGCAGTACTTTTCCTACCAGCTGTGTGTGTGTGTGTGTGTGTCATGCATGTAACAGGATGTGACTCCTGTCCTCTGAGTTATCTCCCAGTTGTCAGGGTTGGAATGAGCCTACAGCATTCAGTATCAGTGTGTGTGTGTGTGTGTGTGTGTGTGTGTGTGTGTGTGTGTATGTGTGTGTGCGTGCGCGCAAGCTCACCAGTCTCATGGATCAGAGTAAGCCTGCAGTCCACCACACCAGGGTGCATACAAGTGTGTATTTCCTTCTTTGAATGTGTCTACAGGAGTGTGTGTGTTTAAATGTTTTTACATGTGTGTGTGTGTTTGCCAGGGTCCTGAGCTGGAAATGAGTCTGCAGTATACCACACCACACCAAATCGGTTTGGAGCACTGGTGTGAGTGTGTGTGTGTGTGTGTGTGAGTGCATGTGTGTGTCAGTGTCAGGGATCTGGAACGAGCCTCCAGCCTCTCCCACGCCAGGCCTGCTGTCTGCTCTTATCAGGGCCCGGTGTGATTGACGGGCCGAATTTTCCGCCTGCCAGCTGATTTGATCAC